>NW_015631549.1:11398-11908 GCF_001515625.1 Sinocyclocheilus rhinocerous
AAGTCGTGGGGAAGTCGTGGCCTAATGGTTAGAGAGTCGGACTCGTAACCCAAAGGTTGCGGGTTCGAGTCTCGTACCGGCAGGGATTGTAGGTGGGGGAGTGAATGTAGGCCTACAGCGCTCTCTCCCACCTTCAATACCATGACTGAGGTGCCCTTGAGAGCAAGGCACCGAACCCCCAACTGCTCCCCGGGCGCCGCAGCAAAAATGGCTGCCCACTGCTTCGGGTGTGTGTTCACGGTGTGTGTGTATTCACTGTGTGTGCACTTAGGATGGGATAAATGTAACTAATTCCGAGTACTTGGCCACATCCCAACAAACACAGAACGGTGCCTCAACGTAGCCAACCTTTTAGCAACGTTGTAACAACATGGCTAAAAGGTTGTTGGTTCTACGTTGTGTCGTTGAGGTTGTTACTTATGGAATAAAATCACTGTCACTGACGAACAAAAAAGTCTTAAAAACTTTTATCTATCTGTAACTCTTTTCCTATCTTTAATGACATGTAAA
>NW_015631550.1:0-757 GCF_001515625.1 Sinocyclocheilus rhinocerous
GGGGTCGCACCATTTCTTGTTAATCATGAAACACACTCCACCACCCTTGGATTTACCGGCCTCGGCTGTTCTGTCCATCCTTAGAACAGAGAAGTTATCAGACGGCGTTACAGCAGTGTCCGGGACCGAGGTCGTTAGCCATGTTTCAGACAAACAAAGGATGTTACAGTCCCTAATGTCCCGTTGGAAACTTATCCTGGCTCTAAGATCGTCCAACTTATTCTCTAAGGATTGGACATTGGCAAGCAGAATGCTCGGCAGAGGAGGGCTGTGTGCTCTTTTCCTCAGTCTGTTGCGAATCCCAGCGCGCTTCCCGCGGTGTTTCTTAATCCGTCGCCGCGGTGGGTTATTCAGGTGGCCATTGTTCATCTCGGCATTCCGGAGAATCTCAGATGGCCACGATGGGTTGGAGGATAAAGTGTCCTGAAACAGGTTAGTGTAGCGGTGTCCAATGTCCAAAAGTGTTCTTTTGTCGTAAGTGATCACAGCAGACGATATGCGTGTAAAGAGAGAGAGCAAAAGAAAGTACAAAAGTAAATAAAAGCACAATCTAAGTGGAGCGACCTGGACGGCATCCGAACTCAGCGGCGCCATCTTGCATTATGAACACATCAAATACACAGATGACTTTCCTGCCCAGTGAACACTGAGATCAATAACACTGTAACAAAAAACTCTTACTAGGATTCGGGAATACTTTTTGCAGCTCAATGTCTATTACAGTATACATAAATTAAATTACAGATACAGATGTATA
>NW_015631550.1:1233-1933 GCF_001515625.1 Sinocyclocheilus rhinocerous
GAGAGAGAGGGAGAGAGAGAGAGAGAGAGACTTTTAAACCTCTCTTTAATCACCAGGAAAAAAATAATCAGTATTTTTTTTTCATTACAGCTTAAGAAATCTCATAGGCCTTATCCTTTTCTGTCAGTTTTAGGGACAAAAAAAATATCTATAGCCACTTAATTTGTAGGGCACTGACAACATAATTTGCTAACACTTTATAATAACTGCACGCTGAATCATTAGGTAAGCATTAGTAAATAGTCAGTTCATCCTTTCTAAAGCATTGTCTTAACATTAATAGTCATTGGTAAGCAGTTTATAAATACAGCTATAAATGATTTGTTCTTGTTCTATAAAATGATTTATAAGCATATCTATTACAAAAGAGATTTAAAGGCTCAGTTATCTTCCTAACGGAAAAAAATAAAGAAACACAACACAGAGGGATACAGAAATCAGAAATATTTATTTCAAGATGCAAAAAAAAAAAAATGAAACTGTACACTTGAATTTTTTTCTATGAAATTGCAAAGGTTTATTTTTCATTTTTTTATCAAGTGAACAGTTGAAATATTTGAAAAAATATTTTTGTGTTCTGTATCCCTCTGTGTTGTGTTTGTTTAACTTTTCTGTTTGGAAGATTAATGAGCTTTTAAATCTCCTTTGTAAATCCTTAACAAGGTATAAACAATCCTCACTTTAGATGAGCTCACAAAAA
>NW_015631550.1:2066-2220 GCF_001515625.1 Sinocyclocheilus rhinocerous
CACACTGAGCAACTATTATCATGTGTCTAAATAATAAGATTTATAAATGTACATTTATACAGTTTATTAATCATTTACTTACACTTTCTAAATTATATTATGAACTCCCAAATAACTGGTTTGTAAATAACCTAATAATTTAGAAATGATAAAT
>NW_015631551.1:0-239 GCF_001515625.1 Sinocyclocheilus rhinocerous
TATATATATATATATATACATACATGTTATATATATATTAACATGCTATTTATGTCTGTGATCAAAGCTGTATTTTCAGCATCATTACTCCAGTCTTCAGTGTCACATGATCTTTAGAAATCATTCTAATATACTGATTTGCTGCTCAAGAAACATTGATTATTATCAATATTTAAAACAATTGAGTAAATTGTTTCAGGATTCTTTGATGAATAGAAAGTTCAAAAGAACAACATTTA
>NW_015631551.1:280-614 GCF_001515625.1 Sinocyclocheilus rhinocerous
TTTGATGAATAGAAAGTTCAAAAGAATAGCATTTATTTGAAATAGAAATATTTTGTAACATTATAAATGCCTTTACTGTCACTTTTGATCAATTTAATGCATCCTTGATGATTTAAAAAAAAAATCCTACTTGCCCTAGACTTTTGAAATATGAAGTAGCACAACTGTTTTCAACATTGATAATAATCAGAAATGTTTCTTGAGCAGCAAATCAGCATATTAGAATGATTTCTGAAGATCATGTGACACTGAAGACTGCAGTAATGATGCTGAAAATACAGCTGCGCATCACAGAAATAAATTACATTTGAACAGATATTCACATAGAAAACAG
>NW_015631551.1:624-914 GCF_001515625.1 Sinocyclocheilus rhinocerous
TCTGTTTTACTGTATTTTTGATAAAATAAATGCAGCCTTGGTTGAACATAAGAGTCTTCTTTCAAAAAAAATATCAATGATTCCAGACTTTTGAGCGTCTCTGTGTCTCTTCCTGTACTTAACTAACAGTTGGATGTGTGTCTTTCTCTTCATTTGTCGTCCTGCTCTCCTGATCGCGATACCGTACAGGTTTCTCTCAGCTCTGCAGCCCGCGGCGGGCGCTCTCAGAGCAAGGCCCTCTCCGTCTCATCAAGAGCGCCTCTTTCTTTTCAGGTTGGCGTGTGCGTGTG
>NW_015631552.1:0-470 GCF_001515625.1 Sinocyclocheilus rhinocerous
AAACCAAGTGGTTGTCTGGCATTTCTGGGGCAGAGGACTGGAGTGTTTCCTTCACGTTTTATTTTCCTTTTATTTTTATTTTTTTAATAGATATAAGCTTAAGTTAACCTGTTACACCCACTCCCAACCCTAGACTGGGGAAATGGGAACTTAACAATGATGAAGCGGATATCGTCCTCTTTTGGAAGGCCAAACAAAGTAGTTTTGCTTTCCAGCGTCGTTAAAGATAAGGCAAGTTAACTGCAATGGCACCTAATGTCAATTACTCAATAAGTACCTTGGTCCATGTTTATACCCCTCAACTTGAGTACTGCATAACTTATTCTGTACATGAACTAATAGGTACATACACCAGTACGTATATAGGAAGTATATGGAAATAGGACTGTAAAATAAAATGCACCATTTTACATAAACATTACACGGGAATTACCAGTTCTTCAAACTTTGTTAAACTTTACCATGTATAG
>NW_015631553.1:0-585 GCF_001515625.1 Sinocyclocheilus rhinocerous
TAAATTAATGTAAAAACTAAAATGAATTGTAAAACTGAAAGTTTTACAATTATTTTTTTTAACTACATTTATTTAATTACAATTTTTATTTTTTTTAATTGTGTTCAGCATGGTGGGCCGCATTTGAATTTGTGACGGGCCGCGGGTGGGCCGCATTTGAATTTGTGACAGGCCGCGGGTTGAGAACCACTGGCATAATGCATTCTTCTATATTTGTGTGCATGTAAGTGTGGGTCAGAGCAGGCGTGTTTGTTCACAGGCAGGTTTTATATTATATTAATAAGATTATGATTAATGTGATTGTTTAATCATTAATTTGTTAATTATTTAATCGGTATGATTTGGAATTAATATGAACAATTTTAAGTTTGTTTGTATCCATGTGCTTGGGTGAACAGATGGCAAGTCTATCGCAGGAATGTAAAAATACCCATGATTAACCAAAACTAAAATATAGAAGACCAAACTCTTGGTCTCCCCAACATTTTTACATTTCAAGTTAAATGCATTTAGATGTACTGTAATTAAGTAAAGTAAAACGTTTATTCATATCACAAGAACTAATCAGATGATGGCTGGGTATGT
>NW_015631554.1:0-1163 GCF_001515625.1 Sinocyclocheilus rhinocerous
AAGAGGGTCTTCATACGCTTTTGTGCGAAGTGGAGTCAATTATCAGTGGTCGTCCTATAACCAGATCATCCATGGATCCCAATGATCTAGAGGCTCTAACACCCAATCATCTGCTACTCCTGAAAACCCAACCATCTTTACCCCCTGGTTTATTTCAGAAGGAGGACATATATGTGCGTCGTAGATGGCGACAAGTACAGTACATGGCCGACCTGTTTTGGAGGAGATGGATAAAAGAATATCTACCTCAGTTACAGGAACGGCAGAAATGGCTTGTAAAGAAAAGGAACTTTCAAATTGGAGATGTTGTACTTGTTGTTAATGATGCTGCCCCTCGGAACTCATGGATAATGGGTAAAGTCATTGAAACTATACCAGATAAAATCCAAGTAAGGATTAAAACAAAGTACAACTACTTGGACAGACTGGTCACCAAGATTTGTTTACTTCTTGAAGCTAAAGAGGATTTATAATAGATTTTTTGTTTTCTTTTTTGAGGGCTCAATGACTTACAGACGTAATGACATGGATATGATGACTGATTGACTTTTCTTGGACCCTTTTTGACTGACATGAGTTAAGATTTGGACTAGAAGATATACAGACATTTTTTTTTACATGGACAAATGCATACACACACATATATATTTGTATATTTGTAAATGATTTTGTATGTTGTACAATTTATGTATGTATTTATTGTTGTTGTTAATTGATGATGATTATTATCTCTCTTTTTTTTAATATAATCATGGGGCCGGAATGTAAGAGCATTAATTGTCTGATATTTCTTATTGGTTATTCATGGTCACGTGGGCACAGGTGATCACTTCCGTTTTTCTTTATTATTTCCTTTGTCGGATTGTTTGAGAGGTTGGAAGGTGATCACTTCCGTTTTCTTTATTATTTCCTTTGTCGGATTGTTTGGCAGGTTGGAAGGGGCAAGGAGCGGGAGCCAACTTTCTGCTGACCGTATTGCATTGGTCTAATGTTTCATGTGCTTTAATAAAACTCAAAGCAAGTTAAGATCGTCAGTCTTCCTTTGATGAGATAATGACCAAGTGCGAACGAGTCTCGAGCCCACTACCTAGCCTCTATGTAGCGATTGGATGCCGCTAATAATCTATATGACCTTATTATTTTTATTGTGAGTATTAGGCTTA
>NW_015631555.1:0-1229 GCF_001515625.1 Sinocyclocheilus rhinocerous
TGAAGCAAAAACAGAATGATTTGACTTCAGTTTTGTGAAACTAAAATATGATATTACATAAAAATATCTGCATGAAACAGACATAGCGGAGCTGAATGAGACGCATATTCACTCTCTGCCAGCAGGTGGCGCTTAAAGCGTTTCCTTGGTTTTCTCTGTAAACAATGCAGCGCTGCACTTATGAACTTTAATATGCATTATACAGAGGCAAGAGGAAAAGAAAAAATGCCATCTAAAGACAGTAAGTTCCCCTCAGACATGCATTCATATAAACTCCTACCCCTAAATGAATCGCGATTTGTTTAGCATCTCAACCGATTTGAATCGTCACATATTTGAATCGATTTTCAACCGGCTCGCGGTTAATCATTACATCCCTATAAATAATGAATGATGAATTAGTAATAATGTGCCTACTACAATAATTGTACTACCCACTGTTTTAATGGGAGGTAGCAAAATCTGACAGGGTAGCACAAATCGACAGAACACCTGCACACCAAAAATAGTGACGCCGCTCGCATCATTCACAGTCGGGTTATTAGCAGAGAACACAAAGCAGAACTTTATTAATATTAATTAATAACAATTAATAACAATTCTACTCATTCCCGCAGGTTCCACGCTTATAACGAGATGACAGATGACAGAACGTATCATTTGCACGTGCTTTTGAGTCTTGAGAACTCACTCGCGTGCTCTCATTTTCTCTGCGCCCACAGATCGCGATAAGGAGAGTGACAGCTTTTAATAGTTATTAATGGAGTTTGCAAATGTGATATTGATTTAATGCAACAGTTCAATAAACAATTACTGCCTGATTTTGCTCTATTTCTTCGAAAATAGTTCCAAATATAGTAACAGCTCAGTCGCTGCGCATCTCTAAAAGCAAACACAGCCGAGTTTCATTCATTCAATGAAAGTGCGTTTTTGAACGAATCTAGTGAGTCAGTGATTCATGATTACCCATTCATAAAGACAGTCACTTGATTCATTCCTGAATGAATCAGCTGTTCGAACGAATCAATTGAATGAATGATTCAGTAGTCACTTGCTTCCTTCATTCCTGATTCAGCCGTTCGAGCGAATCAATTGAATTAATGATTCAGTGATAAAATCAGTGACTTAGCGCCACCTGCTGGCGGATTTAGTTTCATTTTAGCGTATAATTTCAGTTATTTAAATCATGTAATATTTCTGTATTAAAGGTGCAATAGGCGATTGTCTTC
>NW_015631556.1:0-448 GCF_001515625.1 Sinocyclocheilus rhinocerous
ACACTTATTTTCACATAGCTATGAGAAGCATTAAACATGGACACACGTGCAGCTGCTGTACTGTATTAAAGCTTTAATCAGGATAAAACCGTATATTAAAAGCTAACATAAGCAGTAGCATTTACAAATAACAGCGTATAACAGCGACAACAACAACAAAAAAAAACATAGGCCTACCATTAAAAGCCGTGCTTGCACAGGTTCTGCGTGATCCTCTTCAATAATATCCTCTGCTTCTCAACCGGGCTCAAACTGATAAGCGATATTAACGACGCCGCTGTTTACAATACAACCGGCGCACATGCCGCTGAGGTGAGGGGCGGGACCTTTAGACGTGCACTAGATGCGGTTTAGCCAATCACAACACACTGGGCTAGCTAACCAATCAGAGCCCATCGCCTATTTCCGAGGGAGGGGCTTCATAAAAGAAGGAAATGATCAGTGTCCT
>NW_015631556.1:636-841 GCF_001515625.1 Sinocyclocheilus rhinocerous
TAAGTCTTAAGGAAGGAAACATCCTGTCTCCTGAGGCCACAGGAGGGCGAAATGAGCAAAATAATGCACCTCATTAAACTGTTTATTCAATGCAATGAAATAACGACTGTCTATAAAAAAAATTGCGTAACATTTAAACTAACATTTCTAAATCAAATAGGATTTCGTAAATTGCATAAACAATTATGAACAAAACAGCATCATG
>NW_015631557.1:0-228 GCF_001515625.1 Sinocyclocheilus rhinocerous
ACATACAGTTGTCTATTTAAAATCAATGTGGTGAACACACAGATGTTCACACCACACTAATATGTGCCTTTTTCGTCTTTTATTACCTTATTTGCCTTTTTAGAGCACTTTTAGCTGTGCAGTAGCGCAGACGTTTACATTAGTTTAGCGGGCAAGGTCCCGAGGTTGCCAGATTTGCGTAAAAAAAATCAGCCAAACATCCATTCAAAGCTAGGCGGAAAACTGCAG
>NW_015631557.1:558-967 GCF_001515625.1 Sinocyclocheilus rhinocerous
TTTTTTGTCAAAGTTCAGCATTGTTTTGTATTGAAGTATGAAGTAGCAAGAGTTTTCAACTCATTGAATCTACTTGAATTACACAGATGGCCTATTTTGAATTTACAATGGCAATTTTCAGTGAAAAGTGGCTAGTTTGTATCCTTGTTTACAATCTTAGTTTCTCTCAAATGTAAATCAAATGCCCATTCACAAACATGTGTTTCCACCATTGCTTGTTCTCCATTATTGTAATAGGCCCACTCATGGATGAGACATGCAGATAACTAGTCAACCTTCACTTCATTTTATATAATCAATGAACTCTGAAAAACAGTCAGTGTTTAACATTCTATTAGTTGTCAAAATGAATTTATTGCAGCACTTTTGTCCAGTGGTGTATAAAGTACCTGAAAGCCATACTCAAGTA
>NW_015631558.1:0-585 GCF_001515625.1 Sinocyclocheilus rhinocerous
ATGATTAATTGTATGCAATCCACATGGAAACATTATATAAAGCAAAACAGTACAATACACAGTGTCTAAGAAGGGGCACACTGAGAGTTAAAAGCAGAAATTTACAGTAAGCTTGCATTTTTGTTAAAGCACATGAATTCCTCCTTTAAAAACTGGTGAAAATCGCAGCAGACTAGATTAATCAATCAGTTATTTATGGCCGTTGTACTTTTTGTTGTCTCTGTGGTGGAATAATAACTCGTATTCATTTTTAGATCCGAGAACTCTTCCTGAGTTCCGAGAGAGTATTCGTGACGCCATTGATGGGAATATCACTCTGTTTAGTTTGGCCTTCGGTAACGATGCAAACTATGGATTTTTGAGCAAGCAGAACAATGGCCTGGTTCGCAGGATTTATGAGGACTCAGGTGCTCCACTTCAGCTAAAGGTAGCAAAAATATTGATTCCTTGTGATATAAAAAAGTATAAAAAAGAATTTTTTCCCCAATTATTGCTACATCTTCATGCAATCTCAACGTCAGTTTTTCAAAATTTGAAGACATTTAATGTTATCAATACTTTCTGTTACAAAATATGTGACCGTGG
>NW_015631559.1:0-657 GCF_001515625.1 Sinocyclocheilus rhinocerous
GGTCATCGCCGATGTAGTTTTCAGTCAGAAATCATTGCACACTGCTGATTGTGAATCGCCGACAGCTCCAGATATTTAGCATGCAAAATATTTTGCGGGCGTCGGCGACGTGTCGGAGATTCCCTCAGATGCGTCTTTGATAATTCACACTGCGTGATTGTCACTCGCGTGAACGAGCCTCCGATCACGCGATTTGCCTCCGATTTCGGGCATTTGTCGGCGATTTCGCAAAACCTGTCGGCGAGTGAAAAATCGGGCTAAAATCGTGCAGTGTGAACTCGGCATAAGTTGCACAATTAATGAAAGAGAAGAGCATACTTGTCTAAAATGCTATGGCAAAAAATCTAAGGAAGTCAATTTCCAGCTTTTATAGTAAAAATCATTAATAGTATAATTGCAGCTTTATATCTCATAATTGCGACTTTATTTCTCAGAATTGTGACTATTTTATAAATGTGACTTTTTATCTTGCAGTATTTCTTGCAATTTAATTATCAAATTTGTGACTTTATTTCTCAGAATTGCAACTTTATTTCTCATAAATGTGACTATATCTCACAGCTTGACTACAGCAAATTTGTGACTTTATTTCTCAGAATGGTGACTTTTTATCAAAGTGTGACTTTATTTTATAATGCTACTTTTTTAATCTCACAG
>NW_015631560.1:0-508 GCF_001515625.1 Sinocyclocheilus rhinocerous
ATCCTGGGCTTTCAACCTCCACTGTTTCCCTGGTCTGGCGAACCCCCCGAATTACCTTCAGTCACAGATTGGTTGCAACACAGCGAAGGAGGTCTGGGACCGGGCACATACTCACCTACTTCATGCCGTAAGGCGTCAAGAACAACAAGCCAACCGACATCGACGTCCCAGTCCCGAGTACACCCCAGGCCAGTGGGTTTGGCTCTCAACCAAGGATCTACGCCTCCGACTTCCTTGTAAAAAGCTCAGTCCCAGGTATGTTGGTCCCTTCAAAATTTCTAGACAAATATCTCCAGTATCATTTCGTTTAGAACTGCCCTCTAATTACCGCATTGACAAATATCGTATCATTTCGTTTGGAATTGCGCTCTAATTACCGCATTTCTCCCACATTTCATGTATCACTTCTGAAACCCGTTGGCGGTCCGAGAGGAGAGACGGAGGAGGGGGCCGGACCACAGACCCCCCTGCCCTTCCTGGTTGATGGCGAGGAGGCGTATCGAGTGCA
>NW_015631561.1:0-569 GCF_001515625.1 Sinocyclocheilus rhinocerous
TCTGACAAAACTGCATATAGTTGAAATTAAGTTCATATTCATATTCATATTCAATTAATGTCTGAATGGAGGCAAACTGTCTTTAACGTTAGTTTCTTAGAAACATAAAGCCGATAAAATGATTACAATTGTACCTGGGAGAACCTGCTTTCTCGGTGCAGAGCCCATTCCCCATCACGCAATGAAATGAATCTCTCAGTAACGAATTTGTTGCTCCATGTGAATAATTCTTCTTCTGAGCAGAAAGGACCGTCCTGATCACAGTCCTGATTCAATGTCAGTATCGCACACACTGCAAATCCACCATCTAACCACAAGAAGCCACATCGCCACTCTGATGTGAAGTTTTTTTATTTTTTTTAATAGGCTTAGGAACAGAGAACCTAGCCTATTCTTATTCTTGGTCAGGAATTTGCCTCCGTTAAAGGTTATCTAACGTGCATTTTCCCCGAAACATTGGCTACGGAATACAGGCTACTAAATACACTGAATCTCCTGCAGTACGCAATACTTGTTCACCGGCGAGCACCACACAACACCGCTACTGAGTCTGACTCTGACCAGTGTAG
>NW_015631562.1:0-578 GCF_001515625.1 Sinocyclocheilus rhinocerous
GGTATGAAAAGTGCTCCGAGTCGCTGCAGAAAACAAAAAAAATCCGACAACAACATAAACTGGAAATGTTGCTGGAGACGGGGTTTATTATTGAAAATGCAAACTCATTCTCTGCCAGCAGGAGGCGCTTTTAGAGTGATAAATCTAGCGATTTCTCCGGTAATGGCTGTAATCAAAGCAGCTCCGCTCATGAACGCTACTTAATCAGATCAAATAAAAATGCCATCGAAACTTTTCTGAAGACAGTCAATTCCCTTCAGACATAAATTTATATATAACACCCGCTCCGCGTTTTGATTTTGAAACGTGCAGTGCTCATGTTTATTCAACGAAGTCAAACGCCACAAATGACTCAATGTATGGGAAACTGGTAATGTATATCGAAATATCGGAAATGTTTAAAAATCATATCACATATCGAAATATCGGAAATGTTTATTTAAAAATCCACCGTTATTGAAAAAAATCAAACACACATATGTTACATATTGATTAACGATACATATTGATATTGAATTATTGTCCAGCCCTTATATATACAGTATATGTATATATATATATATATATATATATTAGAC
>NW_015631563.1:0-539 GCF_001515625.1 Sinocyclocheilus rhinocerous
CAGCGCAGATGCTACAGAACACAGTTAGCTGACTAGCTGTATAAGGGTCACGTCATGCTGTTGAGGGAACACGCTGGAGTCACGATGAAACGTTTAACAGTCTTTAATCACGAAACACAGGAGATAATCCACAATAGGCGCTTGAGCCAACACACGTTAGAGAACGAGTAGACCTGACAAACACAAACTGAACAGACTAGGACTTAAGTACACAGGGAAATGAGGATAATTAACTAAACACAGCTGGAAACAAATTATGAACTAATCAGGGAACCTAATGGAAACAGGAAGGACCAAATAAGGAAACACAGGACCAGAAACATGGGCAAAACACGACACAGAACAGTCCAGAATCCTGACAACATGACACAGCTATATATATATATATACTGTATATATATATATATAGCTGTGTCATGTTGTCAGGATTCTGGACTGTTCTGTGTCGTGTTTTGCCCCTGTTTCTGGTCTTGTGTTTCCTAGCCGCGACTCCTGTATTTATTTCAGCACACATTTAAAACAAGATCTGATTAACATGA
>NW_015631564.1:0-581 GCF_001515625.1 Sinocyclocheilus rhinocerous
TTATTAAACAGTAAATACATATTTTGGATCCTTTATTTTGCCCTCCGACCAACTCCAGTGATAGAACTGCCCTTCACATTCTTCCATGAATGTTTCAGAATGACCGAGTGGTCTAAGGCGCCGGACTCAAGGCATATCAACCTTCTCAGTTGTTGAGGTTTCTGGTCTCTAAATGGAGGTGTGGGTTCAAATCCCACTTCTGACAAAGGCTCTTTTAGAGTGAACAGACTAGAAGTAGAATTTTGAAGTACTTATGAGACAGTAAATTATATATTTTGGATCATTTATTTTGCTTCTGACCAACTCCAGTGATAGAATTGCCCTTCACATCATTACCTAATTACGTCAGGACGGCCGAGTGGTCTAAGGCGCAAGATTCAAGGCTTATAAACCTTCTCAGTTGTTGAGGTTTCTGGTCTCCAAATGGAGGCGTGGGTTCAAATCCCACTTCTGACAAAGGCTCTTTTAGAGTGAACAGACTAGAAGTAGAATTTGATGTAATTATGAGACAGTAAAACAGATTAGTTGAAGAAATGATGAGACAGTAAATTATATATTTTGGATCATTTATTTTGCTTCTG
>NW_015631565.1:0-2776 GCF_001515625.1 Sinocyclocheilus rhinocerous
AACATGTTCAAATTTGTAACAAAAACTTTGTCAAGTTTTGGTTGAATGGATTATGGGGACTGAAGCGTAGAGTTCAATGGCCTGTATTATAATACACAAGGCAAGACAAGGCAAGACATGGCAGAGATGGGCTGGATACAGCGGGGAACACCACAACACGCAGGGAGAACACGCGGACACATTAGATGACAGTCAGACACAGAAGAGAGAACAGAAGGACACAAACGAGAAGGATAATGAGGGAGGACAGGTGAGGTAAATGAACAGCCTGAGGACTCCAAAGCCACACTTAAAGACAAGACAATATATGAGTGTCACAAAACAAAGACCAACCTCAGCTGTGAGATGTGTTGCAGACACTGAAGGACACTCTTCACTTCACTCTCTTCCTCTGAACATCTTCTCAGCTCTACTGGTTTCTTCGCTGTCTGGAGCTTCAGCACTTCCAGGAGGACGGAGCTCTTTCTCTCTGAGAGATCTATGAACCATTCATCAGGTGACTGGAAAACTGACTGTAATGCTGGAAGATAACTCCTGCCTGTTTGAGTCTCATAGCTCTTCACATGTGAGTAAAGATCCAGCAGGAAATCGCTGTTATAAAATATGTCATTCCATTCATAATGAGATGCTAACAGTTTCAGCATCTGTTCTCCTGTCTGTGTCTCAATCTCTGCTGCTTTAATGAAGAGACTCAGAAGAAATTTTCTTAGAACACTTTCACTCTGATTATAGAATCTGTAACAAAATGGAAATGAGAAATGTGAATAAACAGAGAAAATCACAGAACTTATTACAGCTATGATGTGATTAAATAACCCAAAATAACAATAAACTGTTTTGTTTCTGGTTGTCAGCTCACATTAAACACTTTTTAAAATAGACTTTAAATGTCAATAATGAATTTACAGTTTTGATAACTGTACAAACCTTAAATAACGGCATCAGATACAACACAGACTTACATTGAACGCAAGTCTTCTTATTGAAGGGACAGTAAAAGATGAAGTTTCATGAGACCCAGCAAAGCAGAAGTGCCACATTTGAATGAGGTAATTAAATAATGCTTAATTTTAATCTAAAGTGGGATAAACTGACACAATAAGTATTCAATATAACCTTATTCAATAGATCCACGTAAATAGTTTAAATCGTACTCAGTTTTAAATAGTCACTTTTATCTTCATAAATGTATCTTTACTTCTTGTAATATAGCATTTTTCATATACATGCTTGCGTCGAATTGTGTTGCGAATTAAAAAAAAAAAAAAGTTTATTGCAAAGAAAAAACACATCTGACGCATACTGGCCATTAATTACAAATTCATCACAAAAGCAAATATTAGCACAATTGTATAAAAATACAGTATGTATACCAAGAGGTATAAAATGAATCTTGTATTTTACATAAATATTGTGATTGAATAATATAATATAATAAAAATGACTAAAACACTGCCCTTCCTCAGTGTGTCATCAGTGTGCAGTGTTTTAGTCATTTTTAATGCTTCTATTGTAATGGTCATAATGGGAATAAAGACTTTTAACTTCTTTTTGGACCAGAAGAAGTGCCTTGGATTCCTTTCTTGTAATAGTTGCTTCAAACTCAACCAAAGAGCACCTTCTGGGATTACTTCAGGTCCTTTCAGCAAGCAGCACTTCAAGATGTCTCTCTGTATTTCTTTATACTTGAGTCCAAGTTCAAACTTAAACTCTATGAACTGCTCCACTGTGAACGTACAGAGCTGTATGAACCACTGCGAGCTGTAAAGTACACAGGAATGTTTGTCTGAACTCAACTAGTTTTGTGAAAGAACACAAATATCTTTGTGAGAGGATGCAATAGTTTTGCAAGCGAATGCAATATATATTTACGAGAGAACGCAAAAGTTATGCGAGCGAAAAAGTTATTTCTCGGGGGAAATGTAAAAGTTATAACACTTTTTTTGTGCAGTAACTGCATCCTTGAATAACAGACATATCTCTATTACATACTCTTTTAAACACACCTGAACAATGTGGTGCTCGTCAGGACTAACTGGATGCTGGCTCAATTAAATGATAGAGAATGTAAGTATAATTAATCATACTGATCTAAATTAAATGATAGAGAATGTAAGTATAATTAATCATACTGATCTAAATTAAATGATAGAGAATGTAAGTATAATTGATTATACTGATCTACTCGTGCACACCATCATGATGTTAAGAGTTAGCTGTTATTGTTAGCTACTTCTTTTAGCACATGTACTTTAGTAGCATCCGCTGGTTGAATCTACAAAGACGCCCCATAAATGCACCCATAATTTGTGCTTGTACATCCACAGATATGATGAGTATTCAGACCCTCAGCCAGCTGTATCTCACCCTGCACAAAAACTGAGCTTAGATTTAGCCGTTGACACAAAAATGAGATCAGATGTAGTGAATGGTCAGAATGCATCACTCTATAGCTAACACTGACACAAAACAAGTGAATGGTCAGAATGCATCACTCTATAGCTAACACTGAAACAAAACAGAGCCCCTAATCTAAAGACACTCATTAAGACCAGAAAACATGTTCCAGCTTATGCAGAAATCATATTTCACAATAACTGTAAGTAGCCAGAGATTTTCTCACCTCAGCTGTGAGATGTGTTGCAGACACTGAAGGAAACTCTTCACTTCACTCTCTTCCTCTGAACATCCACTCAGCTTTACTGGTTTCTTCTCTGTCTGGAGCTTCAGTACTTCCAGGAGGACGGAGCTCTTTCTCTCTGAGAGATCTATGATC
>NW_015631566.1:0-722 GCF_001515625.1 Sinocyclocheilus rhinocerous
GGGGGCAGTTGAAAATGAAACTCAGTTGTGCTTTGCTGTGAGGGGGGGAAATCATCAGGTGCTCTCAAGAAGAGCCCCCAGGTATCACCAGGGGTGTGGACTCGAGTCACTTGACTCGAGACTTGACTTGGACTCGAGTCCCAAATTTGATGACTTGCGACTCGACTCGACATAATTAAAGAAGACTTGAGACTCGACTTAGACTTTGATAGCAAAGACTCGAGACTTGACTTGGACTTGAGCCCTGTGACTCGGAAAGACTTTATGATCAGATCAAAGTCGTTATAGACGCGTCCCTGCAGCGTACGTGCTTGCGCTTGACTGGCAATAAGCCAGAGACTGCGTTCAGGGAGCGCTGGATTGGCTAGTATAAATTACTGGACTAATAGCATAACTTACGACAAAAGAACATAGATAAAATATAACAAATTACATGATTCGTCTACGTCTAGTAGCGATCTCCGCTCGTGAAAAGCGCCGCCCTGTCCGTTTGATCGCCGCCCAGCAGACACACGGAGCGGGCATGAGAAACGAGATCACTTCACTGGTGCTCGCCTCATCATCATCACTGTGACCGCTGCTGTATATTCCTCACTTCTTCTGTTTGTCGTCCGACACCGAGGTGCAACATGAGTGATGGATCCGCATCCCGTCACGACCCTCGCACTCTGCCAACTCCATGTGCTTTCATTTTAATTTTTATTTGTAATAAACACCTCTCT
>NW_015631566.1:851-957 GCF_001515625.1 Sinocyclocheilus rhinocerous
CTCCATTAACCCTTAAATGCATGAATGTTTCGCCAATCATTATTACATATTCTTGTATTTTGGACCTATATATACAGCACGGATGGATCTCTAACTGCTGCAATAG
>NW_015631567.1:0-1238 GCF_001515625.1 Sinocyclocheilus rhinocerous
TGACCGTCTCAGAACGTTCTGGGGACGTAACTAGGCAATGTCCTTTACACCAGCGGCGACGTTCTGAGAACGTTTTGGGAACGTCAAGATTTCCAAGTAAAATATGGTCCCCTAAACGTCCCGAGAACGTCCTGAATGTTCTGTGAAGGTCCTCCAAATAACGTCCCCCAACCCTTTAAAGAACTCGACATCGTGACCGTCTCAGAACGTTCTGGGGACGTAACTAGGCAACGTCCTTGACACCAGTGGCGACGTTCTGAGGACGTTCTGGGAACGTAAAATTTCTACCGGGGTTATCCCCTCTAAGAACCCTGAAGCAACCACACATGAAGGCTACACAGCTCCGGGCTGGGGTGCCATATCGTGCCGTTCGCTTGAGACAGCAGGTCCCTCTTGAGGGAAATTCGCCAACGGGGGGCCACCAGCATCTCCCTTAGGTCTGGAAACCAAGGTTGATTCAGCCAGTTTGGGACAATGAGGATCACTACACTCTCTCTTCCCTGATTTTGCATAACATCAGAGGCAAAATGTTCACCGGAGGGAATGCATAAAGACTGGCTCTTGGCCAGCATGACGTCAAAGCGTCCCCCATCAGCGGGTAGTGAAAAGAACAGTGGGAGGTGCGTGTTCTCACTCGTACTGAACAGATCCACCTCCGCCCTCCCGAAGTGGTCCCAAATCATCCAAACCGAAATGGAATGCAGCCTCCACTCTCTGTGAGGAATTCCGTTCCTCAAAAGCATGTCCGCTATGCAATTTAGGAGACCGGTGATATGCGCCGCTCTGATGGAGAGTTGATGATGATCCGCCCATAATAGGAGGCTCGCAGCCTGCTTGAAAAGGGCTCTGAAGCGCACGCCGCCTTGGTGATTTATGTACCAAACCACAGACATATTGTTGGTGCGAATCAGCACATCGCTGTTCCAGCTCCAGCATAAAAGCCACTAGGGCTTTCAGGACACTGCTTTCAGTTCCAAGCAGTTTATGTGCCACCTGCTCTGTGACACTGACCACACCTGAAGTTGGTACACCCTTGCACACTGCTCCCCAGCCCGTGGTCGACACATCTGTCATAACCACTGTGTGTGCTGTCACCAGTCCCAAGAGAACCCCCTCGGCTGAACATTTCTGGATCGCACTGAACAGCTGATGCAGCTGTGTGTGACTACGATGCGCATATGGCCCAAGGTCCATGCTCTCCACAGGACTCAAGTTTTCTGCCACAACTGCAGCGGTCA
>NW_015631568.1:0-1636 GCF_001515625.1 Sinocyclocheilus rhinocerous
CTGTGTCTGTCGTGTGCTCCTCCCGTGACAATATATATATATATAATTTGGGCCTAGGGCGTCAAATTGGCTAGAAACGGCCCTGTGTGTAACAGTATATTAGATCCATGCATGAGGTCTTAAAGAGACAGCAGCCTAAATAAACCTGAGTTCTATTTCTTCTATAATGTATATGTGGATTTTCTGCGTGTCCAGTGTGAATGAAACACACATTACGTGTGTTCAAAGCACTAAATAATGTCAAATCCATAAAAATAATACTCCTTTTTTTAAATAGCATTTAAAAATAGCAAAAAATAACTAAACCAAAAACTGTGGTAAAAAAATAGAAAAAACTGAGGTATTTATTTAACCGTGGGCTAACTGTATTGTTGCATCCGTACTGTTTACTCTGAAATACTGTATAACAGGAATATCACAAACTGAGTGCAGACCCTGATTATTAACCTATAAAAAAATATTTAACATTAAATCTTGCAATTTAAACTCCTGGAAGAGGGTTGGGCACCCCTGGAGTAAAGAAACCTGGTGTTACTGTCAAGTGCATTTCTATGTGACAAAATGTAAATATTAAGTTTGTTAACTGCATGTACATTAAATGCAATAACATCTATCATTATTTGTTTCTGTCCTATTTAATTTATTCATTTATTATTCCAATTTATGACCCTAACCCCAGCAAAACATGCATGGGTGAACTCATGGGCCAGATGGACTGGATGTTAGCCCCAGTCCAGCCCTGGCAATGTGCAACTTGTAATAAAAGATATGTAACAAATATATGAAACAATATGTTTAATATATTAGTATAGTTTTGCAATTCAAATGAATAATATAAAATAATATGAGTCACACATATGAACATGTATTTTATACACAGAAGTTGTCAGGTTTCTGTCACTTCAGTTGGGTTTTATTCTTGGTTTATTGACAGAGTTCGGACACTCCTATCATCTATCATCTAGTGTGCGGTTTCTTTTACTTGGGCCATGCACTCACTTTTGTGTGGACACATGGCTTTGTTTTGTTTGCTTCTATGTGCCATGTAATACTGTATATTACACATACAAAGACATATTTGATTTAATTATATATAACCATATATGTCAAAACATGTATTATACGTATATAAACATATATTTATATGGGATAAATGTATATGTCAATATATGGAATTGTTCCAATTTCTAATAGGTTTCATATTTTTAGTTTATTCTTTGTCTATTCTGTTAAAGAATACCTTAGAATAGACCTTGACCCCAGACTGATGAAGTATTTTCTATTAAAGAACACTTACCACTCTGCAATGTGATTTAAACAGTGAATAAACACTTACTTGAATACAAATTGATATATCTGAACAAACTTCAAAATGCAGCTATGTAGATGAATAATCTGCATGTTAAATCATATTTATGTGATTTTACATATGTTGAAGAAACTGGTTGTTTTTGTTATTTGTGTATGCGTGGTTTTGCTTTTGTGCATTTACCTTTAAATGTACCTTTGAGAATCAGCAAGTCTGTCTGCCTACATTTCATGTGTGACTCATAACAGTGTCATAACAGTGTGTGTGTGTGTGTGTGTGTGGATAGATAGATAGATAGATAGATAGATTGATTGCAAATAAAACGTT
>NW_015631569.1:0-229 GCF_001515625.1 Sinocyclocheilus rhinocerous
TATTTACACCTTCTATGCATTTCAAATAACTCTTCTCGCTGACTGAGCCGTCTCAGGAGAGCATGAGTTTACCTGTTGTTCTGCGCTAAAAGTTATTTATCCTTATTTTTGAAATTGTATCTTTTTTTTCTTGATTACACTTATTTTGATTTGATGTTTCATTAATTTCATAATATTGCAAGTCAAAATGTTTTACTCATTTTGTTCTGCAGACGACAAACGGGAAACT
>NW_015631569.1:334-476 GCF_001515625.1 Sinocyclocheilus rhinocerous
TTTATTCATAACCAGTAAGTAAAGCGGTTACTTTTACTGTATGTGATCTAAAGCGATGTGGAATAAAATATGATGGATGCGGTTGTTGATTTTAGCATACTCCTTTTATTCTAAACCTGTCAAAGAAAAACTTCACCGGTAA
>NW_015631570.1:0-577 GCF_001515625.1 Sinocyclocheilus rhinocerous
ATGTCACATGGCTACTTGTGTGATATTGTGGTTTTACAAAAGTTTAATAGAACACGTATGTAAATAAATAGGAGTGTCTTTAAAAAAAACTACTTCCTTCTGCCACTGATTTAGATCTCAGGTTGACAGTTTAACAGATGAGCCCAAGCCTCTATTACTAAATAGAAAACATCACTTCAGAACTAGCAAAGGAATGTTGGGCTGCTTCACAGTGACACCTGCATCTGATACAGCATTAATTCTTCAGTCCAGTCTCATATTCACAATAAAACATCAGTTTGAATGTCCACTATCACTACTAGCAAAGGAATGTTGGGCTGCTTCACTCAAGTGAACAGCTTATTGTGTTATGTAGAGTATTATGAGAGAGAGATGGACTGAGCGAGTGACACCTGCATCTGATACAGCATTCATTCTTCAGTCCAGTCTCATATTCACAATAAAACATCAGTTTGAATGTCCACTGAAGAAAGAGTTATCTTTTTTGTAAGATCCTTTCAGCTGTTAAGAGAATTTCCCATGAAAACGCTGGTCAATGCATTTGTTGGTTGCATGCAAGGTGTTGCTAAAAGTAAAA
>NW_015631570.1:592-1752 GCF_001515625.1 Sinocyclocheilus rhinocerous
CAAGGGGTTGCTAAAAGTAAAAAAAAAAAAAAAAAGTCCTTGTTTGCAATTTCAGTCTCTTTTAAATAAAAAATATTTTATATTTCGAGGACCAGAAGTAACAGTTGATTGTTTGTATGTATGTATGTAGGACTATGTATGAATGATTGAATGATTGAATGGACAAATGAACGAATGAACGAATTAATGAATGAATGAATGACAATATTAATTATGCAAAACGAGTATCTCAAATTTTTTTTAAATTTTTTGTTATTAGTAGGGCCAGATGCAGGAAGAGTTTGGTTAAGGTTATTATAGCCTAAAAATGGTTTCACTTTTTAATATCAGTGTCTTCATGTTTTGGATAGTATAGAACATTAGTGCTATATCTTTAGTGCAAATCATATTTCTGACCTACACTGGAGGGCAGCTACAGAAAAGGCATGCTGAAGAGATGTTTTCACTAAATCCTTTTAAAATAAATTAAGGTATGGCTTTGAGGTTTGATCACATGAACACTGCTTCTTCTTGTGGGTTTTTGGTTAGTAACTCAAAGGCACCAGTCACTGTGTCTACTACTTCGACTACTGGGGGAAAGGAACCAAAGTCACCGTTTCCTCAGGTAAGATATTGTTGACATTTTCTGTTATTCCATTTTTATACAATTTTGAAGATCAGGTAAGGTCTTGACACAAATAACATGCAGACTTATTTAAAATTTTTGTCTTTGCTAATAGTGGAAAGGGGACGTCGGTAATCGTAAACAATATCGAGTAAAACTCTCAGATTAAAGAAAGTGCGCACTAAAATCTCAAAACTAGTCGCTTTGATAACGGAGGCCTATGGCAAGACAGTGTAAATGTACTATTAGGGTTATGGTATGGCTCTTATCGTAAATCTTCTCGTTGTGACGGTGCCTTTGACTACTGGGGAAAGGGAACAACGGTGACTGTAACATCAGGTAAGAAGTCAGATTTTTGTTTAGTTAGAGCCAAACTACAAAAAATGCATGTTTAGTAACAGACTTTTTAGTCCACTAGTTTAAAGAGAGAGCGAGAGAGAGAGATAGAAATCATGGACAATGTTGCATTTAATTATGAAATAAGTAGAATTGTAGCTGGGTTTGCTGATAAAAAAAAAATCGTTAGAGTTTTTGTGCACTGAAGAAATTAAAAGTA
>NW_015631571.1:0-1194 GCF_001515625.1 Sinocyclocheilus rhinocerous
ACCTGCCCTGTCTTGTCTCGTCCAGGCTCCAGTGCTCGTAGCTGTCTGTTGTATTTCCCGCACCTCTCTGTGCGTTCAGGAACCCGTGGGCGTCCTCCGGCATCCGCCTACCCTGGGACTCTGCTGTCTCGTTGTTGGGCTGCTCAGCCTCTCGCTCGGATTAGCAAGCTGCTTTCCCCCCATCTGGGTGGTTGGGAGTTCCACGTCCACACTGACTGTCCGCGAAGGCACTCATTGCCCGCGGTGATTTCTCTGTTCAATAAAGCCTCTGTTGTACCCGCATCTGAATCCAGCCTCGTTTCCCTGACAGGTCGGTTCTTTTCAAAGATACATTCATATAAAAACACCCGCGCTGCATTTTAATTTTGAAACGTGCAGTGCTCAGTTTTATAACAAAGTATAAGCCTTTTGGAAAATCTATTTGCGGTAATTTTTGATATCGTGACAGGCCGCCACAAATAACTCAATGAATGGGAAACACTGGACACTGCTATAAGTCAAATGGCCATAATCTAAAAAAAAATTATAAAACAATTATTCATATTAGAGGTGAAATGTGGCCCGATGATGTCAAACGTCGTACGCTCAATGGATGTCATGACAACAAATAAAAAGTTACATTTTTCAAAAGAAGGAAAAGTTTCAATATCTCGCAACTCGCATTGGCTTTAATTTCGGGCCATCTCCAAAAAGACATTAAAAAAACTAAACAATTGATTTACAAGTTTAACATGCATTTATCAAAGTAGGAAATAATTAGTGCTTTTGAAAAAAGAAATGAAGGCAGGTCCGGACTTTGAGAAGTACTGTATTAAAGCAACAGCAGAACTGTTGTGCGTCTCCAAGCAACACACAATTCCTGAATGAATCTGCCTTTTGAACAAATTGGGAGAACCAATGATTCAGTGGCCCATTCATAAAGCTGCTTACTTCATTCCTGAATGAATCAATCGTTTGAACAAAACGAATGAATGAATGACTTAATAACTGTGTTGGGAATGGCACACTTGCTTACTGCCCAGTACACAGTGCATTCTGCCTACTATTATTCTTGCTTACTAGTACACAGTGCATTCTGCCTACTATTATTTTAAGAATCGTGTGTAAAACAGTATACAATAAGCAACAAATTATGTTTCAGAGTAGTAAGCTACATGGCCATTAATTCAACACAGCTGTCGAGGTTGTTACTTA
>NW_015631572.1:0-2939 GCF_001515625.1 Sinocyclocheilus rhinocerous
ATGTGGAAAATAATGTGTTTTTTTAACCTTAAATCGCATAAACATTATTTTGTGTATTTGTGTAATTAAATGTGTTCTTTTTAGCAACATCATATGACCCCTTTAAAGTATTTGTAAGCACATTTTGAAATATTCTCACAAAATCTTTACATTTACATTTCTTCCATTTACATGTCATGTGAAAATGATATTTACCCACCAAAATTATCATGTTCAGTCAGAAAACAAGGAATTCAGTATATTTTTAAAAACGGTATTTTCTATTACTACAGCATAAATATTAGAATTTTTCACTGAAAGCTAATTGAAAACATCCACCCAAAATTTAGAGGTAAAATCACAGCAGTACAAGGGTGTTCAAGAGTTCCAGGAGAGGAAGAACAAACTGAAATCTCTTCTGTATAAATTCCCCTGTGAATATATTCTAAACAGGAATTTTTAAAGTCTCTCTAACCTTTGGGGCAACAGGGTCAGTGTCAGAAAACTGACCATCGCCAAAGCGCTGAAAATCACCAACATGCTTAAAAACTCTTTAAAACGCACTTATTGTCAAATAATTTACTGTCTTTTTTTAATCAATTTAATGAACCAATAAATTAAAGTATTTAATGACCCCAAACGTTTATATGGTAACCTACTGTAAGTATACAGTCTTCATTATGAACACAAAATAATAATCAACTTCAATATTCAGTGGGGGGGGGGGAGATAAGGGACCTGGATAATGGATAGGGGGCGCTGGCCAAAAAAATGTTGAGAACCACTGATCTAGAGGTATACCTAACGAGTTTAAAGCAAGAGCAAGTTAAATCAGGGATTGAATCAACTTTCATTTGAATTACGAAAAAATAAAATTACAGAATGGATTAATTACATATAGTACAATCAGCAAAGATTTATTAATTACACTGATGAGGCCTTATCACTTCTAGGAGAGCAATTGGATGCAACTAGCAGAATGACATAGTAAAATAGAATAGCTTTATATTATTTGTTAACTGAAAAAAGGAAAAGTATGTGTTATGTTTGGGGAACAATGCTGTACTTATATACCAAATAATACTGCTCCAGAAGGAGCATTTACTGAAGTAATGACCAAATTGAAAAACCTAAGAATGGAAGATAAAGCAAATGCTGGAAAAAATAATCAATTATGAGATTGGTTTGATCTAAAGTTAGGAGCATAGTTAGCTAAATTAGGAATGTTTTAGGAATTGCAGTATTGATAGGAGGATTACTATTTTGCTGTGTACTTCCTATATTGAGGTCACTAGTTATCAAAGCCACAGCTAAGCAAATGGAAATTCTAAGATGTCAAGATGATGGGAAATTTATTTTTGAGGGTATCCAAAATGGCCCTCAACAATGTGCAAAATATCTGGGCTGAATATCAACTATGCTATTTTTGTGATGTTGCATTTTTTATGTTTTGATGTTCATTTCTATTGTATTCTACATAACTGTAACAAGCACAGGCAAGTGCTGAACCAATTGCACGCCCATGCTAATAAGTGTTTTATTTAAATAAAGGATTAAGACAGGATCTTTTTACTTCCTCAGGTGTGGGGGAAGACTTTTTGGTCCTGAAACTCCGTCAAAGTGCTGTTGCATAATCTAGTCATTGGTAATTGTAACGGGGCAGACGAGACGTGAGGCGTGAGGATCCATGTGCAAGCTTTTATTTATAAACACGCTCAGAACACAGGCAGGGTCAAACAATGGCAAACAGGTATGGTATGGGCAAGACACAAGAATAATCCAAGAGCAGACGAGGGTCTCCGATCAGCAAATGACATCCAGAGGGCTAGACAGAGAGAGATAATCCAGGTACACGGTAATAGTCCAGGCAGGGACAAACAGAGTCCAAACGACAAGACGAGAGAGAGATCCAAGGCAGGCTAACCTGTGTTTGGTTACAGCTGTGTGCAATCAGTGCAATGGATGATGGGAAATGTAGTCCAGGGTATAGTGTAACAGTCTGTGTAGTGTGAGAGTCCATGTAGTGAGCGGGTGACCTCTGGTAGTGAGTGAACGGAAGTTCATAGACCAGATTCGTGACAGTAATAAAACTGTGACTTAATTTAGTCACTAGGTAGTGATAACTGATGAGACTGAATTATGAAGCTGCACTCTGGGTAAAGACAAGTAAAGGTGAGATTTAGTAAGTCTCAAAGGGGGGAAGGTTTGTATTGGTCAAAATATTAATTGTTCAAGTATAATCACTGTGAATATAACCATTTATGTCTCAAGTTATTCTACTATTATAATCATGTATTTGCCTGTGTGCAGAGAGGCCTGCATAGGAATGGTATAGAAGTCTGTATGAGGATGGAATGGGGCAGACATATGGAGGGGCTGCATGTCCTGTTTTGACATTAGACTAAATATATGATGGGCGCCTTTTTCACGGAACAAGAATTTGGGGTCTCCTGTCTGCTTCTGGGTGGTAAAACGACAATGTATAAATTGTATTGAACACGAACACGCCTTGAGTAAAAACTGTATAAAAGAGAGTACAGACACAGACTCTACAGATTTCCCTGCAGGGTCTCTCGGCTTCATTGTCTCTGATAATAAAGTCTATTTCTGGCATCAAAACCCCAAGACTTTGAGAGTGATTTCTCAGAGAAGCGGCAGAAGCCACCACATGTTCTTGTGTGTTTTACCGGGTCAGATGAATCAGCAAAGGCAGAGGGTGAACCAGCTCCAGGGTAAGGCTAAAAGTAGCCTAATGTTAGCGTAGCCTATCAACTACGCACATCATAAACCCGTCTTTTTAGGCAAGTACCAGAAATGGGTGTCATGTCATTAAATATTTCAATACAATGTTTTTTTCTTAGACTGTGATCAGAGCATGTGAGTGGAGCGGAGCGTGAGCAGAGCGGGGAGCGGAGTGGTAAGTCAAGTCAAGTCAAGTCACCTTTATTTATATAGCGCTT
>NW_015631573.1:0-653 GCF_001515625.1 Sinocyclocheilus rhinocerous
AGCCCACCGGGCATGCCCGCACCGGCTCAGGCTCTCCACACGGGCAGCAATCGGAAGATTTAGCAGAAGACCTGGGCGGAACTGTGCATGAGCCTTTTAAAGTCTGAGACGAGTCCCGCCTCTCAGGATGGGCTTGTCCAATGAGAAAGGCTGAATTTCCAAGCGGGAGGTTGGAAATACTGGGGAGGTTTATGACCCTTTTTCTGAGAGCATGGTAATTTGCATATGGAACTGGATTGAATGTTGATATGCAAACTATTAAAGATTCTTAGAACACTTACATGTTGCATAGGTATCCACATATTATATACACTCTCAATTAGATCATCCGAATACGAATTCATAGAGGTCAAACATGGTATAGGTGAGTTTACATTAACTAGTGATCTGTCATAAGCATGCATTAAAACAGTATACAATACGCAAGACCATATACAAGGAGGTAGTAATCATACACAAAGACATGGGGATATGCATGATAGGAAAGTCATAGAAAAATTTGTCTATGAATTAGGGCTGCCCTCGACTAAAGATTTTTCTGGTCGACTAGTAGTCGTTCATTTTAAGCATTAGTTGACTATTAGTCACACTTTTATTAATAAACCATGTAAATCATAGTAATGGGCCTTTAATTGCCTACATAGCCTAATAAG
>NW_015631574.1:0-1495 GCF_001515625.1 Sinocyclocheilus rhinocerous
TATAATCTGATATTTTTATACAAATGTTATACCTGAGACCAGGCCGTGTATCTCCACTCTTAAACTTCTTTGGCTCATCCATAGACCGGTCACTCTTCATAGACACACAGCTGGGCTCTGCTTCTGATCTCTTCTGATGAACTGAGCTAAAACAGAACAACATTAAAGATCATCCTTTAAATGACTGTATTCACTTAATTTCACTTTAAAGAGCACTTTATAATATTTTTATACACTGTTTATACAAAAAAAATTGTGAACTGAAATGCAATAAAATATATGATAATACATACGATATACTGATATACACTATTAACCGGTAGAAATTTGTCAACCGGTAGAGATCTTGGACTATCGTCTTTATTGAAACACAAACAACAGCGCTATACGCACGCACTGTCTGTTTCTGAGCGCAGTCTGAGAGGCACAAGAATCCGCTGCTCATAGAGAATTTGTGTTGCTTTATTGGCCTTGAACAGTTAAATACACATACTTACATGTGTCAAAATGCCCGTCTTTACACAGTGCTTTTGATTCATTTATACACTTTATGTAGCATTTCTTATATTTATTCAGGTTTTTTTGTCCTGTTGCTTTCAATTAGTTTCTTATTCTTATTTCATCACTGACTGTTTACTTATCTTCAGTGAGCTTGTATTAGTTTTTTGGGTGATATTGACACTGGTGACAAAAATTATGAAAATTCGATGATATCAAAAGTTTTAATATCATAAACATCTTATTAAAAGCAAAAATAACAATTGTGATATATCGTTATTGTGAAATAAAATTACTTGTATCGTGATATAAGATTTTCGTCATATCGTCCACCCCTATATGATAATATAAAATGTCATGTTATAATCTGATATTTTATACAAATGTTATTATACCTGAGACCAGGCCGTGTATCTCCACTCTTAAACTTCACTGGCTGAACCATAGACGCGTCACTCTTCATAGACACATGGCTGGACTCTGCTTCTGATCGCTTCCATTGAACTGAACTAAAACATGGAGAGATTAAAGTTAATTCTTTAAATTACTGTATTCAACAAATCAACTATGTTTATCATTATCAAATTCATCATCTTAATATAAAATCTTCATAAAGTATTACTAATGAAAAGCTCTTATGGGGCTTTATGGCTTTACCTACAGCCATCTCTTCTATAACATAAGTTATTTAATGTGTTACTCAAAGTACCTGCGTGCTGGAAACAAATCTTCATCTCCAGATGTTTGTGTTTCACCCATGATGGATCTGAACAGTTTGATCTCCACTGACTCTAAATGGAGAGACAAACAATCACAAAAACTAAGCCAATCAAACAGCCTTTATCTGCCTTGTTTTGGAAGTAAGCTGTTTTCTGTGAATGAGTGAGACTTTTGATGCTTCAGCCGCTACAGTTAAATACTAGAAGTACTCCTATTCAGCCCAGCTAACAATAAAAGGTCCCCAGGACGTCCCCTAAATGGCCTCTGCGAACGTCCC
>NW_015631575.1:0-145 GCF_001515625.1 Sinocyclocheilus rhinocerous
ACAGAGGAGAGAAGAGCACAGGAGAGAGAGAGACAGAGGAGAGAAAAGCACAGGAGAGAGCGAGAGAGACAGAGGAGAGAAGAGCATAGGAGAGAGAGAGACAGAGGAGAGAAGAGCACAGGAGAGAGAGAGACAGAGGAGAGGA
>NW_015631575.1:410-578 GCF_001515625.1 Sinocyclocheilus rhinocerous
GAGACAGAGGAGAGAAGAGCACAGGAGAGAGAGAGAGAGAGAGAGACTGACTTTTAGGTCTTCTTTAATAATTCATTAAAAATATAAGAGACCTATGTTTTTAAAGAATACAAATATTCAAAGATACATATATTTACAATTTTCACAAACATATATACATTAAAAAAA
>NW_015631576.1:0-594 GCF_001515625.1 Sinocyclocheilus rhinocerous
AGGGGAACACTATAGATTTGAGACCTCCTCCAATAATCAGTCACATCAGAGACCTTCACAAGACCCATGTACACAACAAGTCTTCATGTCTTCTACAGAGATGTTATGCCATGGCTTGTCTCTTCCCTGCTGATTTTTGGATCCATAGGCATTTGTGTGCTGAATGATGGTTTGCAGCACAGATGAAGAAAAGAAAAGCTGAAACAAATGCAGGCACATTCACTTTAAGACACAGTGCTGTGTATGATGCAGTTGTCACCAACTGTGGCCCAAGTTCACGAGCAGGCCTAAACACAGGCTTGGGAGGCCCAATGTCATCCTCATCCACATTATGCCATCTTTTCTGTGAGGTGCTACGGGACACAGCAGGGACTGACTGGCTCCCTCTCCCCCTTCCCCTCCCTTTACCTTTACCTCTACCTCTACCTCTTGTAGCTGCAGCAGATTCAGATGGAGACTCAGATGCAGATGATGATGATGATGATGATGAATATGACTGCCGTGGTCTCTTCTGTCGCTCAGGACTGGACTCCGGATTCCAGTCCTCATCTGTGTCAGTTGAAGGCCTATTTTACAGCACAGAGAAACACACAC
>NW_015631577.1:0-244 GCF_001515625.1 Sinocyclocheilus rhinocerous
CCTTCTTCGGAACTATGAAGTACCGGCTGTAGAACCCGGACTCTCCTTCGCGAGGAGGGACCACCTCGATGGCTTCCTTCCTCAAAAGAGTATCTACTTCTTGTTCCATGACCAGAGCCTGCTCGGGGCCCACCAGGTTGGAAGTAATCCCGTTGAAACGAGGCGGAGGAGACCCAAACTGGATTCTGTAGTCTCTCTCTACAGTGTGACACATTTGGCAGTAGTTTCCACGCTGCCAAAAAGT
>NW_015631577.1:472-1059 GCF_001515625.1 Sinocyclocheilus rhinocerous
CCTGTAACTCCGGCAGGGTTAGCAGACCGATCTCCTGAGGGCACTGAGGCGAGACGGACATCGTGTAATGCGGTGAAACACGCTCCACCCCAGAGGGGCCTGCCCTCATGAGTCCCACCACATCAACCTCCTCAGAGGAAGACAGGCGGAGCGATCTGGATCTGGATCTGGCGGGTGAGGAAGAAGATAGGGACTCGCCCGTCTCCATTCCCTCCACCAGATCCATCTGCGAACCCCACGAGCGTAATCGCCACTCCGCCTCGACGGAAGCAGGACCAGCGCCGGCGGGGAACGCTAGAGAAGGCTCCCTCTGCAAAGAGAACCTTCCGGGAGCGGAGAACATGCAATGAGAGACATGCTCCGCTCCCAGGCAGACAACGCACAAACTGTGTGTATCCCCACCCGTAATATAACGTGGGCAGGGAGGAACACACAGCCTGAAACGTTGCCTGCCCTCGCCCTTGCTTATGTGCTTCTTTTTATCTTGTGCTTTTGACATTATGGACAAACAACATCAAATAAGACTCACAAATGGATATCAGACTGACACACACACAGAGCGCTTGCTGAATGACAGAAAGCTGACG
>NW_015631577.1:1092-1263 GCF_001515625.1 Sinocyclocheilus rhinocerous
AAGCTGACGCTGGTCTCACCGCACGTGCTTTTATTTATAGCTTCTCATTACGTCACCCACCTGTGACGTCTCGCCCATCTATTGGACTGATTACACACGGGGTTTAGAGCCGGTCATGCTGAAGGGCGTTCCCAAAGCATCCTCCGACGCAGCTCGAGTTCCTGAAGAGGA
>NW_015631578.1:0-304 GCF_001515625.1 Sinocyclocheilus rhinocerous
CAGTAACACGATGTTAGTGCAAATGAAGAGAATGCAATCTCTCATATACTGAAAACCTACTTTTTCTTTTATGTGGAAAGTTAGTTCATGCAGTGTTTAGACTAAAGCTTGACCACATGAAAGATGTTTCTGGCATGTGAAATAAAGTGTTATTTGCAATACAGAAAGACAGACTTTAATTGGTTAGGAGTTTTATGCTCATGAAGACATGTTAGAGATTCTAAGCAAAAGAAGCTTAATTTAGTGTTCCTGTGAACACTAAGACTATGTTAGTGCAACTAAGCAAATGAAGAGAATTCAAGCC
>NW_015631579.1:0-567 GCF_001515625.1 Sinocyclocheilus rhinocerous
CTAATTGGCAAATTTGCAGTTTTTGTGCAAATTTTCAAGCTGATTAGAATAAGCTAAGAGGTTTGTTTGTAATCCTGAGAGGTTAGACGTATTTTGGGAATTGCTGGTCTTACAGTATGAAAATGTATTTGGAATTCATAATAAAAGTTATTATTTACATAAAAAGTTGTAATGCATAAAATATTGCCATGGTTTTAGAAGAATAAAAAAGATTATTGCAGATGTCTTGGAGCCCAAGAGTTTTAGCATTGGAGGATCAAACTATTTTTTCAGTTGACAGACTGACAGAAAATGACTGGCCGACTCTCTATGCCAGCTCAGTTTTACAGACAATTGTCCTCTGCTGCCAGAAATAAGATCATAACCTTTCAAACAGAAATCAGTTGAGCTCTGTAAAGATGACAGATATGGTAGCTATATAAGTGGATGGCTATTCGCCTGGCAATAATGTAATTTAACACCAAGCAGTCTCGCAACAATCTCTGTTCAAACACACTCAAGTCGTTAGCTGTTCTTTTCTTATTTCATTTTTGTTCAAGCTGCATTGTCTCGGATTTGTGTGGTTGG
>NW_015631580.1:0-538 GCF_001515625.1 Sinocyclocheilus rhinocerous
TTGAGGGACTTGACGTGAGAGCGACGCATGGGCTGTGGGTTGTGGTCTTTTTGTTTTTTGAGGGACTTGATGTGCGAGCAACGCAAAGGCTGAGGGCGGTGGCCTTTTTGTTTTTTGAGGGACTTGACGTGCGAGCGACGCAAGGGCTGAGGGCGGTGGCTTTTTTGTTTTTTGAGGGACTTGACGTGCGAGCGACGCAAGGGCTGAGGGACGGTGGCTTTTTTGTTTTTTGAGGCACTGGACGTGCGAGCGACGCAGGGGCAGAGGGCGGCGGCTTTTTTTGTTTGTTTTTTGAGAGACTTGACGTGCGAGCGATGCAGGGGTTTTAGTTTTTTGAGTAATTTCCCTCTAAAAACAAACAAAAAGGCTGAGGGCGGCAGCCTTTATGTTTGTTTTTTGAGGAAAATGAAGTGCGAGCGACGCAGGGGCTGAAGGCAGTGGCCTTTTTATTTTTTGAGGGACTGGACGTGCGAACGACGCAGGGGCTGAGGGTGGTGGACTTTTTTGTTTTTTGAGGGACTTGACGTGCGAGCGACGC
>NW_015631581.1:0-682 GCF_001515625.1 Sinocyclocheilus rhinocerous
CTTGCTTGCAATGCTGAAATATACTTTTCAGTATAATAAAAAATTATATGCACAGCAAGTCAGGGTAGAGCCTACAAGCAAAACCTGCCTAGTTTAGAGTTTTTATGAGCACTAATGCCGTGCTAGTGTTTCTGGGCAAATGAAGAGAGGAAAAAGTCCACATACGCTGCAAAGCTGCTTTCACAGTGAGAGAAAGTTGGTCTATGTGATGTTAAAAGCAAGGCTTGCCCACATGATAGAATTTTCTTATGAAATGAAATCTTATTTGCAATGCAGAAAGAGACTTTTCAGTGTGTTACAAGTTCAATGCACTGCAAGTCATGTTAGAACTTCAATGCACAGCCTGCTTAGATTGGGGGCTTCTGTGAGTACTAATGCTGTTACTGCTAAGGCTTCTGAGAGCACTAATGCTGTGTTTCTGATTCGAAGCAATTGGAGAGAAAGAAAGCCCACATATGCTACAAAGCTCGTTTCTCATTGAGAAAACTTGGGTCAATGAAATGTAAAGAGCAAAGTTTCCCCTCATAAAATGTTTCTTACAGTGAAATTAAATCATATTTGCAATACAGAAAGAGACTTTTTAGTGTTTTACAAGATCTAAGCACAGCAAGTCATGTTAGAGCTTCGATGCACAGTCTGTTTAGTTTAGGGCCTCTAGGAGCACTAATGCTGTGTTAGTGCT
>NW_015631581.1:817-991 GCF_001515625.1 Sinocyclocheilus rhinocerous
CAGATGAAAGATGTTTCTTATTAAATGAAATCTTATTTGCAATGCAGAAATAGACTTCTAGGGATATAGAATAGGGATTCTGAGCAAATGAATGAAAGTAAGCCCACAAATGCTGCAAAGCATCGTTCGCCATGAGAAAAAGTTGGTTTTGTAAAAGTTAAGAGTAAAGCTTGC
>NW_015631582.1:0-515 GCF_001515625.1 Sinocyclocheilus rhinocerous
CTCGTGTTTTATTCTCCAGGGTTCTGGTTCCTCGTGTTTTATTATAAATGGTTCTGGTTCCTCCTGTTTTATTCTCCAGGGTTCTGAATCCTCGTGTTTTATTCTCCAGGTTTCTGGTTCCTCGTGTTTTATTCTCCAGGGTTCTGGTTCCTCGTGTTTTATTCTCCAGGTTTCTGGTTCACTCGTGTCCTCGACTCTCTCCTCTTTAACAAACACCATCTTCACCGCAGCAGACCTCAGTTCAGATGATACTCCTCCAGATATTCCTGCTTGCTTCAAAACTTAGTCACGACTATGAGAATATTACAGGTATTTATTGACCAGATTCAAAAACTTTATTTTTCTACTTTCAGAAACTACATTTCTAACAGTTTGTATTAAGCCAACATCACAACAAAACAACAGCTAGCGCGGTGAAACTAATCTTCTTCCTCTGAGGTTTAATGGTGTTTGGCAAACAAACTTATGTATTTTAGCGCCACCCGCTGGACTGGAGTGTGAAGCGGCGAGAGGAG
>NW_015631583.1:0-947 GCF_001515625.1 Sinocyclocheilus rhinocerous
AAAATTGTGTCTGACCCACTCCATGTCTCCCGACATATTGCGCATTATATGAGCCTATCTTAGTCATGCTGTTCACTTTTCATAATCAGCATAGATGAAAAAAAAATATTACTGCTTAATATTTAAACATAAATATGAAACTAAATAGGCTAGTTTTCTTTAACCCTCTGGCCGACGAACGCGCCGGCGCGTTCTGAAGGAAATGGCCGACGAGCCGGCGCGTTCTGAAGGAAACAACTTAAAATAGGCTACTCCGTAATTTTTTGCCATACAGGACTGCGTTTCTAGATAACGATGATCTTAGCGCTTAAGAGCGTTTTCTACGAGTCAATTTACGATCATTCATTGTGTTTCACATGAGTTTCCCAAAAATGCACTTAACACTATCACATGTAGCTGTGCTTTATGCTACTTATAAGTCGCTATCCCTTTGTCAAGTGCTGAAATTACAATTTATGGCCCGTAATTGTAGTACAGGCTCGATTATTGAACTGTGCTTGACAAAAGTTCTACGATTAGACTTAAAGCACACGTGCAGTTCACGCAAATTGAAGTATTTATTCAGTGCTGTGAATAATCTTGGCACTAATTATATTGTATCATTAAAATTAATATTTATATTATTCACTTCGCTGTGCTGCTATTTGCACATGTAAAATTATACCCCTGAAAAGATATTAAGGTATTTTAATGGGTCAAAGACTCAATTAATTCCAATTTAGCATTCTTGTTGATTAACAGGAAAAGGAGCGCAGTTCATCCGTCAGGAAATTAACATCTCTGAGGTGTTTTGTTCATAATAAGGTCTTGTATTTTGTAATATTGCTTTGTTCATATTTGGCTGTTCAAGCACAGAGGTAGTGTTTTAGTGTTTTCAGCTGACACTTTGAGAAAAAAAACAATTATCTGCTTCGTGTGGTGTTAACCTTGAAAACAGTCTCTGTTCA
>NW_015631584.1:0-563 GCF_001515625.1 Sinocyclocheilus rhinocerous
GCGCGAGTGCACTTGCTAAATGAAGGCGAATTGTATAAAATGGATGAAAAAAAAACGTTTATTAAGGAGCTGCAGTTTTATTACATCTGGCGCTGGCACAGATGCAGTATATTAACGCCACGGGTCATCAATAAGGTGCAGATTGGTCCTCAATTTGTGTTTGCAACACACTTTTTCACAGCGCGCATCACGCGCTCAAACTCATCAAAAGTCAACAAGTTCAACAAGCAACAACGACTTATCCAAGTGACTGCTGCAGAACTCACGCCCGCCCGAGAGAGAGACGAGGCAGCGCAGATCGCGCGTCTCATAAGTGAGTGGGAATTTACCGAACGTGGCAGGCACGTGCGTTAACCGCGGTCAGGCCTATGGCGAGTGCAATGTGACAGGATTACCTGCCGGAGTTGACGGTCGTGTACTTTTACGTGTGAGAAGGGTACGTCGCCTCCACAGACGAGTGATAAGTACGTCGTTGAGAAGTACGTCGCCTCCACAGACTGTGACGCCAAATACCTCAATTCACGAGTTCACACTAACATATAATGTGATAAAGCAATTAGTAG
>NW_015631585.1:0-484 GCF_001515625.1 Sinocyclocheilus rhinocerous
CAAACGCAGCTAATTCCAATGACAGCTCCAGTGTGTCTACAAACCTAAAATAAAAGTGTAACCATACCCATTCTTGTATCAAATCAGGTTCCTGTTAATTTGTTAGGGAGAGATGCATTATGTAAATTAGGGCTACAAATTTGGTGTTCTCCTGAAGGGGTATATATAGACACAATAGGAATAGAAACTCAGATGATGGTTGTAGAGCCAAAAGCAAATGTTTATTGGATAGGACAGATCGAACAAGATGTGAGACAGACAATTAATAAATGGGGAAAGTAACAAGATGTCAGACAATTAATAAATGGGGAAAGTTTATTGAGGCACAGATTCCAGAAGCGCAGTTACCAAAATCAGAATTTCATTGCACAATAATATATGATCCTAAAAGAGATGAAAAATAGAGAAAAATGGCAGGAAGAAACTACAGGACAAAAATTTGAAATAATCTCACAGCACATCATAATAGGTAAACAGGGAGCAG
>NW_015631586.1:0-931 GCF_001515625.1 Sinocyclocheilus rhinocerous
TACTTTATATATCTAGAATTTTAGATACTTTTTGTATCTCATATATTTTTATGTACTTTATATATCTAAAATTGTATATTCTTTTTATTTACTTTATATATCTAGAATTTTAGATACTTTTTGTATCTCATATATTTTTATGTACTTTATATATCTAAAATTGTATATTCTTTTTATTTACTTTATATATCTAGAATTTTAGATACTTTTTGTATCTCATATATTTTTATGTACTTTATATATCTAAAATTGTATATTCTTTTTATTTACTTTATATATCTAGAATTTTAGATACTTTTATATACTTTATATATCTAGAATTTTAGATACTTTTTGTATCTCATATATTTTTATGTACTTTATATATCTAAAATTGTATATTCTTTTTATTTACTTTATATATCTAGAATTTTATGTACTTTTATATACTTTATATATCTAGAATTTTAGATACTTTTTGTATCTATTATATCTTTTTATATATTTTAATATATCTAACATTTCTGTACTTTTTACTTTATATACTGTATATTTTTTATATACTTTATACTTCTAGAATTTTATGCACTTTTAATATTATAATTTTTTATATACTTTATATTTAGAATATTTTGTATTTCACAAACATAATGTGTTCAGCACTAAATCTGGCAGAGAAAAATATTTTAGCGATTGAATTAGAGAAACAAAAGCCCCTGATATAGTCCTGATAAATAACTGTGTGGTGTGTTAACGAGCTGTGAACTCACGCTCCGGCCCACAGCAACAACGACGACGAGGATCTGACTCCGGAGCAGAAGCTGGAGCGGGAGAAGGAGCGGCGCATGGCTAATAACGCGCGGGAGCGTCTGCGCGTGCGCGACATTAACGAGGCCTTCAAAGAGCTGGGCCGCATGGTGCAGCTGCACCTGAAGAGCGACAAACCCCAGAC
>NW_015631587.1:0-991 GCF_001515625.1 Sinocyclocheilus rhinocerous
GCGGCTCTCTAGGACCGAACTTGCCTACCCCTGTGTTAGACTAACTGGGACTTGTCACAGCATTTATTGATGCCCTTTTGCTGGTTTAATTGCTTCTGTTGTCCTCATTTGTATGTCGCTTTGGATAAAAGCGTCTGCTAAATGATTAAATGTAAATGTAAATGTAAAATGTAAAAACCAGTGCAATTAAACAAGCATTATTAAAAAAAAAAACAAAACAAATAAAACAACAAATAAACAATGTCAGAAGTTCAAAATAAAAGAAAAAAAGCAAAATTAATAGAATGCAAAGTAATGAAAGAAAGTTAACAAAGTAAAAAATGTATAAATTAAAGACGTTACGTATATTAACTGAACAAGTAATAAAGGACAATGAAGACAATTAAATGTGTTATAACCAGCCTTAAAAAAATGCTACTTTACAAAGTTGTTTGTCAGAGTGGGGACTTTCCATTGACATTTATTGTTTTAAAAATTTAAAATTTTTCAATTGTTGTTATATTTTTATTAAAACAGCATTTAAGATGTGTTCCTCGTGGGGACTGTTCTGCTTCTCATGATGCAGGCTAAAAGCGATTTTAGGTTTTACTACAGTATCACATTCTCATCCTATTATGCAGGCACAACCTGACTCCCTCATACGCACACACAGCTAAGCACCACTAGGGGGCAAAAGTGCCCTATAATGGAATCAGCGGTTTCGGCATCTTCCACCCCTTGCTGAGAGCATTCAATGTGAAATGTATGTTTTAGGATTATTAGCACAGAGTGGGTTGAGCTCACAGAAAAAGCTATTCTATAAAGCCCAGTTTCACACTCTCATCAGAAAGACAGCAGGTAATTGCTGCAAAATATTATTATTACGCAAATGAATACTGTGAATGAATAAAATGTTTTTAGAAGATAACTGAAAAGAAAATGTAGCACCTAATAGCTTTTTAATTTCAGATGATGCATGAAAAGAAGGCCGTTTCCTCTTAGTATTGATGAG
>NW_015631588.1:0-495 GCF_001515625.1 Sinocyclocheilus rhinocerous
ATATCCAGTTATTCTTCCATTATAATCATATATGCCTGTGTGTAATATGCCTACGTGGCTAAACTGTACAGACCCTCAGATTAGAAACCTCTGGAAAAATACAAATGGGGCTTCTTTCTTTACCATAACAAGAACCCCTTCTCTCTAGGGAGAATTGTATGCACAAAGGAACCATTCTATGTATGGAAAACACCTTAACGTCAAAACTGTATAAGAAGAGAGGCATAAAAACATTCTGGAGATTTTTCTCTGCAGAGAACTTCTCCGCTTTATTCTCGTTGTAATAAAGTGTATCTTCTGGCATCAAAACCCAAGACTGAGTGTGGTTCCTCAGATTAGTGGAAGACGACACTACACACGTTGTTAAAATCAAAAGTTGCAACTGTATTATTTAATGAGCTAACGTGTATCTTGTATGTTCTGTATAAAAAAAAAATGTTGTTATAAGAAAAAAGTTATTAAAGGGGTCATATGATGCGATTTCAATTTTTCCTT
>NW_015631589.1:0-1216 GCF_001515625.1 Sinocyclocheilus rhinocerous
ATTCATGTTTATTTTGTGCTTTAAATAAATATGAAAAGATGATTGGTTCACATGTCGCTTGAACTGAGATGCTACAGCGATCTGTCAACACACATTAAAGAGCCACAAAACGGTATTTATTGTTTGAATTTCTTAAAAAATGACAAAATTTGAAGGCTTTTCATAAAGTAACCTGCTCTGCCTTGTCTGTTGGCATGTTGTCAGTTTCGTGTAGTGTAGTGTGAGAGCGGCATAGTTTGTCGGACATGGCAACACTAAAGGTCCTTGCACACTGAGTCCGAAGTTTTCATATGTTTTTTGTTTTTCATATTCGTCATCCTTTCCTATCAAAATGCTTGCTACGGACGCGAAAACGCAGAAAATCGAACCTGTCCGAATTTTTTTTATGACAGACGAAAGTTTTGGAGGCTGTGTGTAAACGTGATTGACACAATGTGAGGTCGTATTTATTTTTAATGTGTAAGGATGCTGAAAATTCAGCTTTGCATCGCAGGAATAAATTACATTTGAAAATATATTACAATAGAAAACAGTTCTTTTAAATTGTAATAATATTTCACAATATTACTGTTTTACTGCATTTTTAATCAAATAAATGCAGACTTGGTTGCACAGCGCAAAACAGCCAAAACCTGGATATTTAAGGCAATTTAGAAATCCTGGCAAGGACGTGTCCCGTAAGAATGGCCCATATGGTCACCCTAAAAATAAGCCACAATTGAGATTTCAGGTTGTAATTTTTTTAACATCCAGTTTAAGTAACTTAAGTGCTTTACAAAGGTAAAGATTCATAATCTGTATGATAGTTTATAATTCATAATCTGGTGTTTTTCTTGGGAAATTCAAACAAGACAACTGTGGACATACAGTAAAAGTATGGAGCTATAAAATAAATGTGGATAACATTTACTAGATAATTGGATTTGCAAAATATAATTAGAAATGTTTGAATTGATATTGAAATCTGACTTTGGATCTTGGCAATTTTTTTCTTGGCAAATCTGAGCACAGTTTGAGACATTTTAGTTTACTATAATAACCCCGCAACTGAAATATTAAAGAGATCTCATTTGTGTATTTTTGCCCTCTATTCTCATTCTTTGTCTTTTGCTAATTCACAGTTACTCTGAGGTTTAGTTGTAGCAGCAGATAGAAATCTGTAAAAATCTTACAAATGAGTTAAATCCATTCTGTCATGCTAAGCAGGCAGTATGGT
>NW_015631590.1:0-752 GCF_001515625.1 Sinocyclocheilus rhinocerous
CCCCAACCAACAGCGATAGACCCAGCAAAGGGAAAAGACAGTCTTAGTGAAAAATCATGATTTTGACATCGTAATGATAATTAATTTGAAAACCAGGGTAGAAGAATGCTTCATTTTCCAGAATCCATTACCTGTGTTTAATTTCTCTGAAATAGAATTGTCAGTTCCACTTCCTTTTATTCCAAATCAAATACCAGGTCAACTGAATGTGGCCAGTTGCAATCAAATTCCAACCGCTGAATTGAAAGGGAAACGATTCTCCGATTCTGAATTTTGCCCAACCCTGGCACATACACCCACATAGCAAAGAACAACTAAATCATTCAACGTGAGATGTAGGAAGTGGGGTGCAATGTCTTAAATGTCCTGTCATGTCTGGAAGTTGGGTGCAATGTCTTAAATGTCCTGTCATGTCTGGACTCTTTCTCTAACATGAAGGAAATAAATATTTATAGACAAAGTCTTTGAAATCCCATCCTAAGTATAATGTTCAAGGTCAGAGAACAAATATCTAAAATATAGAGATAAAGCATGTTGCACTTTCTCTTATGGAACGATATTCTGGACAATTTTCAAAAGGAATTGCAAATTGTATTTTCAATTGCATTTTCCATATGTGGACGCATAAATTGTGACATAATCCAAATGCAAATGCAAATCCTGCATTACAGTTTGCATTTTCGCTTTCACGAACGCACAGTGACTGCCAAATTTCAAATGAAAAAGCAAAGTCCATTTGCAACTGTATTTCC
>NW_015631590.1:783-942 GCF_001515625.1 Sinocyclocheilus rhinocerous
GCAACTGTATTTCCCATGTCTTAGTTAGGAGTTACCTGTCATATTTAAATAGCAATATAAATTACCAGTCTGCATTTTCACTCTCGCTGCGTCGTGCATGTAACCTGCCAAAATTCAAATGGAATCGCAATTCCTTTTGCATTTGAATTTCCGATGTCT
>NW_015631591.1:0-1263 GCF_001515625.1 Sinocyclocheilus rhinocerous
AAGTAGAAGAGCCAATTGCTATACAAAATATTGGTCATTTTGATAAATTTTTATTAAGTCTGTCAAAAATAAATTCATTTTAACGGCACTAATTTTATTAATGCAGCGCACATTTCCTGTTTGACCCGTGGCCTAACCTTTAGTAGGAGAAATAAAGATGCAGCCATAGCCAGTAAAAGGTGCAGCAGCTTGCCAGAAATTGAGAAAGAAAAAGGTCTTCTGAACGGTAAATTCATATACAAAACGATGTCTGATGGTTCTCTCGACAAGACATAAGTTGTCTGCATTTATTGTCGATGTGAATTAAGTTATCACCACAGCACGTCGAGTTTAAAATATCACTTGATGGCGAAGCATACAGCTGATGCAGAGAGCTCTCCTCCTCCTCGCCAAAGGCAGACCACAATAAATAGTTTGCAGCGGAGACGGATGGACAACTCCACAAGCAATAGACTCACCACAGCGATAGCTAAATGGGTGGCGACAGCATGTAGGCCAGTTAATGTAGTGGAGGACGAGGGTCTACTTGAAATTATTCGCATCGCATCTAACAATTATACATATGAACTACCTTCGAGAGCCACCATTACAAGCAAGGTTCACAACTCCTATGTAGAGGATAAAGCTAAAGTTGAGGAGGCGTTGAGACAGACAAACACGGTTGCGCTAACCGGAGACTACTGGACTTCCCTCAGTAACGATAGCTACCTAGGGGTCACAGCACATTATTTTGACACACACTGGAATCTTTGGTCGCACGCTTTGACTGTTATGAAGACAGATGAGAGGCACTATGCTGATGTTTGAGCTGAGCACTTTTTGCAAGTAGCCAGACAGTGGAACATTAAACTCAAAATTAGCACACTGACCACTGATAGTGCACGGCACGCAACATGATTGCAGCGGCCAGGCTGCTCCCATTTGAGCATATGCCTTGCATTGCACACAGCCTCCACCGAGCTATCACAGTTTCGCTCCAGAACAGCCTGTTTGACAGCGCCTTGGCAAAATGCAGGAAGGTAGTGGGGGCCATTTCAAGCATAGCCCAGCAATCGCAGCCGAGCTCAAAAAGCAGCAAGTTGCACATCTTTAAAAGAAAGAGTCACTCACACAGGAGGTGTCAACTAGATGGAATAGCACCCTGGAAATGATAAAGCGTGTTCAAAGAAATCAATAGCCACTGAGAGATGCACTGGCCCTACATGCAAGCAACATAAACATGCCAACAGCAGCTGAACTGGATAAACTGAAGAGGCTGGAGAC
>NW_015631592.1:0-8829 GCF_001515625.1 Sinocyclocheilus rhinocerous
AAGCACCATCATAGAGCTGGGAATCTGAAGGGTCTGGAGAGATTCCGGATGAAGGCATTGTCTCTGATCTCTTGTCAGGTGTTCTCTAAACTCATCAGGCATTATAGGAGAAAACTCAGAGCTGTTATTATGCCAAATGGAGGTTTAAAAAAGCATTGAATAAAAAGGGTGCCGTTAATTGTGTCCAATGTGTATTAGAGAAAAAACATTTATGTCATAATGATATTTCCCCTCATTTTAAATTCTTATTCTCCAATGAAAGGTTAGATTTATGTGAATTTTTTGAAATAAAAGACCAAAATGATTAACAATGCAGATTTATTTTCACAGCCTTCTTTGATCATATTTACCAAGGGTGCCAATAATTCTGACCACAACGGTATATATATATTTACAATTTTGAGTTTTTTTTTTTGTTTTTTTTCTCAGAATTGTGGGGGGAAAAAAGTTATGATTTTATTTATTTTTATTTGGTACCATTTTCTATGAACCCTGTATTTGCAATGCATTTTACAGGTATTCTGAATGCATAATGCATACATAATGCTGGCTTCATAGAAAGTGTTATCTTTCATTCATTCAATCATTCATTCAATCATGTGGCGTAACAAGCTTTTATTACTCTTACTTTATGCCTGAAAGTAATATTTAAGCTGCAGACTAGTTAGCCATAATTAATATGGTATTCTAATCATCTGTCAGTTCATTTCTCCCGGTGTGTGTGTGTGTTTCCAATCATCTATTATTATTCTGTATATAATACACTAAAAAAAGGTTACCTAAAAATGATAACAATGGATTATCATTTATATTATCTGGCTTTATTCAAGTTAAATATTATTTAACATCACTTAACCAACCTATTAAAAATTATTTGTACCAACACAACTAGTTTTTATGGGTTAAGTTAGGTAGAAAGGCTCTTTAAGGTAACAATAGCAGGCTTTTTATAATGCATGTATAAAGAAGGTGGCATTCCTAGAAGTCTTTGCATGACTTTCCATGTGTGAAAAGTCAACTTATTTATTAATTTATTCGCTTTAGGTTATTTTATGTCATTTAAGTTTATTGTGTTTCATTTTAGTCGTATGCGTTCGTCACTCTAATAGTGTTTTATGTTGATGCAGCTTAATTGTGTTCTATTATAATTACTTTTTTTTTTCTTTCTGTTAGGCAATTTAAATGTCATTTAGATAGACTGAGGGAAGTCAAGCTAAGTCACAATATTACATCTCATTTTTAGTTAAGGCATATATGAAAGATACTAATAGATATTAAATAGGCATTTTAGGGCATCTCACAGATGGATCATTTGCGTAATAATATTGCACTAGCCTCAGGTGGCACACGGCCGATGTTAACACTGCTAAACGTTTCATGCAAAGTGTGAACACCAGAGGCAATTACGAAGACCATCATTTAATCGAGTCTTTATGAAACTCTATCAAATGAAGTTAACTCAGCACATTGTGTTAAAAGAGCTGTTTTTCAAATGCCAAGATTTTCTATGCTCCACGCCGTCGCTGTTGAGTTGAGCATAAAAAACAAAGCCACTCTACCCATGCAAATATTTGATTCAAATGCCGCCCTGCACTTGAGAGGACACTCAAGCACGGATCTGTGCAGTAAATGGCGTATTATCATCAGCCCTGCTCACACTGTCAAGAAAATCCTCTGGAGTCACACTTTACATTACAGCGTTCATGTTACACTGTAATTGCTATGAAAATACTGTAATACTAATGAACAACAAGCACTTAAAGCATAATTGTTTATAGCTGACTCGTTTCTTTTCTGCAGTATCATTTGAACACTATGACAGTAATATGGTTGTGTTGTTTGTGAGATTAAATGTTTAGAATGATACACACCAACTAATATCACAAAATTCAGTAAATCCATATCCGATTCTTAGTTGCTGGTAGCCATTAACTTCCACAGTGTAGAAAAAAATACTATGGAAGTCAATGGCTACCAGAAACTCTGAGGCTACCAACATTCCTTACAAAACAAACAAACAAAAAAAAATTACAATTAAAAAAATAAATAAATAAATAATAATAAACTTTACAATATTTCTAAATATATTGCCAGTGTTTTGCATTTTAGAAAGTGCATAATAAAAATGGCAAGAATGACTAACACCAAAGTATTGAAATTATTTAAAATCCACCCTACATTCACTTAATTGTGATATTATGATAAAATACTATTAATATGATTTCCATATTTTTAAAATCGTAATTGATATATAATTAACTATATCTAGATTTTAACATTTATTGCATTATTATTTTTGTAATAATTATAAAAATGCTGAATTGAAGAAAAAGTTTTTCATTTATTTATTTATTTATTTGTTTGTGTGTCGCTCATTTGCTGTAGACAACAGCAGCACTCCATGATGATCCACGTTATCCAGCATGATTTGAGAATGTTCCAAAGAGCATCTTGAGCTTCAATACAAATCTGACCTTTTATACAAAGAAGTGCACATGGCCAATATCACAAACATACCTCCACTTGATTAGTGCCTTAGAAATAGTGCGAAATCTGAAATTCGCATCATAATGTTGTATGTTTGTTTGTTAGTTTTACATTTCAAAATCCTAAAACTCTTTATATTGAAGCTTAAATTAAAATAATCACTGATCTGATACTTTTGGACCCCGCTGTATAGGCTATATAATCGAGAATTGTCAGTGCACATCACAGTGACCCTGCATATGCCTGGCGGTTCTTATCGCCATTGCATTTCTAATAACGCGCAATGTGCGAACCGCGCAACGCGGACGGCGTAACGTGAAGCGTAAGTCCCCATCCACACTGACGCGGAACTCCAGCCCGGTTGTTGCGGCATCAGCGGTAGGAGGAGATACAGAGGGGATACAGGGACTCCTGCAGGCTGATTTCAGCAGCTCAGCACTCGCAAGGTGGAGACGCGCACCGATCCGGAGCTTCGTCTGACAGCCGAGCGCGCACTCACTCACTCACTCACTCACTCACTCGCCCAAATTAATAAATAAAACAATTAATACAGCGAGCTCGTGATCAAACCAACTACAATGAGAGCAAATCTGTCGCAGTCAGTAGAATCCTCATATGACTCCCAGCCATTTAACATTTGATGAGCAGTTTTTGGAGAGCTCCTTGGATTGATCCCAGTGTTTTCCAGTCATGAAGAACAGGAGGGAATATGTGGAATACTGGAGCGTGATTATAGTGTCTCTCTTCTGGATTCACAGCTCTGCCGGGATGCCCCATGTCATACGGATAGGTAAGAGAGTGCGTAATGGATACTTACTCTTTAAGTGAACAAACGAATGTTTTTAGTGAGTGTTGAAAGTGCTTGTGCTGGTCGTTTGGGTCCAACTGCTGTTAGTTTACATTTTGCATTTATCAACTCTGTGGAAAATTTGAATAAATGTATTGCACGGAGCTGTTTAAGCGCTGGAAATTTAGTTGCGCGTCCATCAGCATGCCGTGCGTCTGAGGAAGAGATGGTGCTGCATCGATTTCGTGATCTCACAAACATTTGAAACCTCTAAGAGATTTTTTTTTTACTATTAAAATTGTAGCACGTTAGAAATGAGTGACATTTGGAAAGAACGCTGGAATTGCGGCGTTTCTTGTAAAATCCGCCTGAAACACAAGTTCACAGTCTTAACAGGTGAGCTAGGAAACGTTGCGCCGAAGTTTGCCTGGAAACCTCACCTTTACGCACCGTGTAGCCAGACTGAAGGTTCTCGTTAATACGGTCAACAATGGTGCACTCATGCAATCTGACAAAGAAAGATTTTTCTCGGTCTGAGAAGCTAAAATATGTGTTCAGCATAGAGACAGGAGCCCAATAAAGATCAATACAGTTTTGTCTGAAGGCAGATCACTTTTGACAAGTGGTTCGATGTCATGCAGAAAAATGGCTCTAAATGTCATTATGAGACATTAACATGTCCAAGCACAGCCTCAAAAAAAAAAAAAGAGACAGTGTTGCATCTATGCCGTTAACAAAAGAACATAATTTAAACATTATACTTAGCTGCTCCATTTATACTTACAGTTTGACTTTTGTTTGATGTAGTTGCATTTTTACTTAATTCCATTTTACTTTGGCACTAAATGCTTTTTTTTTCTCCAACTAGGCTACATTTAGTCTGAAAGATTTACTTTGATGTCAGTCTCCGTTTTCAGCCTTTTTATTCTTTTAAATAATACACCGTATTATGAGGACTCTGTTTCTTTCGTACTGCATGTTCTGGCTCTCCCCCACTACGGATGTGATTGATGACTGTGGCTGTGACTTCAACGACATTGTGCTTGAGATTTGTGATTTTTGACAGCTCAGATCTATGTATTTTTTTTTTGTTGCGGCAGTGTAAACGGAAATGTTTTCTCAACAGCTGCTTTAATATTTCCACTGCACATTTGAAAGGAAACAAATATGACAGATCCCTGCGAAATCTGCTTTTAAAATGTAATAATATCTCTTAAACAGACACGATGCAATTCAAATTTTGTATCCTTTTTGATCAGTGTGCAGTGGGTACTTCTAAAGTACCCTGTAAATGTGATTTTCAAAATGCATGACTTTGTGGGAGTGCATATATAAGTATCGCCTGTGCTTTTCTCTCGCACAAAATGTGCGCAGCGGAGTAACTAAAGTCTGCACGCATGATGCTATGTGTACAGGCATTCGGTGGTACCACCAGAGGGCTTACTGTTCCCCCGCGGGCCTGCGTGAGGTTTTGTTTGCCACATCGCAAGCATCATAGCACGGAAATTCATTAGAGAGGCTTGTGTCCAACGAGAGCAGGCAGGTTGCAGGGGGGAGGCTGTATGCGCGTCCGCTCGCCGTGTGCTAGCTTAAGTGTTACACCATCAACACGGCTTGTGTAATGGTGGGCATCCACAGTAGACATGCCTCCATTGATTTCACTGTTTTTACAACGCACTTTTCAGAGGCCAGATGGTCGATCAAACTCACTCCGCAAGACTGTAAATGTCGAGGGGAAGAGCGTTTCTGCTGTGCCTGTGTGTTATTAGCTGTCTTGCCCTCCTGCTATGAAACTAAAATGGGAAACGCTTTGAAAAGGACAATGCGGTAGCTCATTACAGCATTACGACGTTTGTTTGTGGCAGAGCCGTAGGATTTTGCAGAATCAAAGTATTTAGATCTGTGTTGTTTGGAACCGATTGAGCGCTCGGCATGGATTGTTTGGCATGGCAGAAACTGTGATCCGATTGATACGCTACTGAGAAGCCTGGAGTAGCTGAGTAATATATAATGCATCACCAGTGCAGGAGAAGAATCGCAAACCGGACGATATATACGACCGTGCATTTTCACATATGTGCTGAAACGAGCTCAGTAGGGTCACGTGTTTTTGTGCTTCGCCAAACTGCGTGTCACATGACAGTCGTCCAGATCCAAAAACAGCCTTTGAGGTCAAACTCAATGGGTTTTCAATACCCAGCTTGACTTTTCAGTCTAGTTTGGATTCGCCGCTGTCACTCAAACCTTTCAATATCATCCAGGGCAGCTGCAGCCTATCAGAATCCACTCCAGTTTTGGCACAAACGGCTCTGGACCGCATCCAAATGTCACTGCAGAGTAGTGCATATGTCTTGGAAAATGATGACAAACTCTCAAGAGGTTTGTTTTTTGTAATCCTAATTTGAAGGAATTTATCTGGCGTCGTTTGACCTTTAGAAAGATCCAACTGAATGAGATTTTTTCTAAAACCTTGATACACATTTACACACACGGCTTCATAAATTCAGTATCTTTTGAAAATTTGTTTTTTTTTTTTAAAGATAAGCTTGTGCATTTAGGCTGTCTCGGTTGTTGTTCAAGAATACGATTAATGGAATAAATTGAATGCCTTTAAATGAGAGAATCAGCCCCAGAGAAAGATTTATTGAAAAATCAATGGCTTTATCAACCTAAGAGTTACAGTGCTTTATTATGAACAGTTAATCAATCTCACACACGGTTTTGAAACTTTTTGTTTTTGCTTTCCATCTAAAGAGACATTTTCACATATTCTTATATAAAATGTCAATAAAATCATGCATTGTTATCTAAGAGAGCTTAATCTAATTTCATCTAAAAATACTACTAATAATTGAATTTTTATGTAGTCAGTTTAGTAGTATTTTATATAATAACTGAATCATTCTAACTGTCTTAAAATCTTACGTAAAAATCCAGTTAATTTAGCTGTTGACCACATGAAGTGCAGTTTTAGGTTGCCTGATTTTTTGGTCCATGGCACACTTGAATTTGGAAAAGATTAAAAGCATTTTTTTTTTTCAAATGGCTGCTTCATACTCTAGAGACTCTTCATATAAAACACAAATTAGCTGCAAATCCACATCACATGTAGCAGCAGAAAAATCATTCTTCAGTGTATTTGACATATATAATGATGCTTCATGTAACAGTATCTCAGCACTTTGGATCTTTTACAGCAATTAAAATGTTCTTCACATTAAAAACACATGATAGTGTGTCCCCTAAACGTGTTTCAAGTGGGCGACTGTATTTCCACATGACAAAAGAGCACAGGAAGTGGAGATACATTTCTAAAGAAGCTGACAACAAGAATTGCGCCATCAGTAAAAGATGGCCATCAGATGCACAGTGAAAATGATTTTTAAATTTTTGTGCAAATTTAATCTATAAGCTGTCGTGGGCGCGCTTAGACAGAATTCTTCTGGCAGAGACTAGAGGTTGATGCGTCTGTGCTGTGTGTGTGTGTGTGAAGTGCAAGACACTGCGCGGAAGGGTTCGAGCCCAGTGCACAAGTTCTTTGATGTCCGCCGTTGTCTATTGTAGCGGAGATGTGGGGGGACAGCAGCATCTCACACAAACAAGACACACACACACACACACACACACAGACACACACACGTACATACCGAAATGCATGTGGTTTGTATGCATGCACACAGCTGTGTGATTTCACTGAAGCTGTTGTACACGCGCTTCCATTTACAGAGTCAGCACACTTCTGGCCTGCCGATTAGCTTCAGTGCCATTAATGAGAGCGAGCAGATGTCGGTTTTGTTCGCATGAAGCCCTGAATCAAATGCTCCGTGCTCTCTTCTCTCAAATCAGTGTCACTCTGTTATTCTGAAGCTGAGATCTACTTAAAGACCGACTACACACACACACACACACACACACACACACACACACACACACACTTGCAGGTTTTTGCATAAATGCAGTATGCAGACACACACACACACAATAAACTAATGACAAGAAAACCAAATGGTGCATAGTGACACATCATGTGGCATGATTTGATTACATGTTAATGCAGCAGAAAATCTCCATTACATGAGTTTGAAGCTTAATCTGAAAATCTATACATTAGGTAGAGTATAATTATGAGAACTTGAGGTTTCGGAGAGGGTATGACTTTGACACACCCGAAGAATTGATAATCAAGCATTTTGATTTGAAAAGAAGGCATGGGTTGGTCCTTAAGCAGGTATGACTGTCTTTTCACAGCTTTAAGAATCGAAATAGACCCATTTTACTTTCCTAATACACATTCCTGTCTTTATTACTCTTTAAGCGTGTTTGTGATTGAAATTACTTTCCTTTTTACTATCACGTAGTTTATACAGGCTCTTGGTTAAAGGACACATAGGCAAATAGCTATTGCTTTATATTAATGTTTTAGGTCATTTAAAATCTTGGCAATAGGGTAAGGTGAAGTGTGTAATATGTGCACTATAGTACCAGCATGGACAAATGGAATTGCACTCAACAGGTTTTGCATTTTCAAATAGATTTCTTAAAAACAGATCTGCAAATGGTTGGACAAATATGTAGTCTCACACCATTTGTTGAGTCAGTGTTTCTGTCAGCTTACAAATGACTTACTTATTGTTGCCTCTGCTTATTAAAGTTGTGAAATGGAAATTCACCCTATTTATTTTCTAAATGCATGCTATTGATCTTACTGTGAATGATTCAGCCATGCATATGTTTTATTTTTTCCACTGTAGTATCAAAATGGCATATCTTAATCTCCCAGTGAAACGACCAACTTCTCTCGGGTGACATATCAATCTTTTAACCCCTTTTATACAGTCGACTGCAAGTTCGCATCCAGATCTCCCTCCATCCAATCAATAACCAGTGGATTGAACTACCACCCTACTTTTTTCTTTTCGATAATGCATTTCACTCGAATGGCAATAACAATATGGAAGAAAATATTGGCTGCTATTTCCATTACATCACAACTTTAAGCTGGGGTAGTAGGAGAAAGCATTTAACAAAAAAAACTACACACATCATTTGTAAATCAGTAATTTAATTAGGCAATATCGCATAAGCCAGAGTGCTATTGTTCAGGGCCGCAGGTAGTAACAGCCGTACTGATGAGTGTGGTATTTTTTATACAAAAGTTCAATAAACAAGTAACTTTCCATGCATTTTAGACCAAACCTTTCGTCTATATTTCTTTTTCCGCCAATGAAAATACTTCCAAAGGATAAAAGCATCAAGCTTTGTGTGTCACCAACAGTGTTGGGGGAAACGCATTACAAGTAATCAGATTACTTTTTTAAGTAACTAGTAAAGTAATGCATTACTTTTGAATTCAGAAGGAAATATCTGAGATACTTTTTCAAATAATTAACACCAGTTACTTTATTTTCCATGTCTTGATTGACAACTCTGGTGTTGCCATGTTGAAAGAAATCGGGAGTAAGTGCAGAGGCGTTGTGTGCGCTTTGTGAACATGATGTTACTGTAGTTCTAGACTAAATGTGAATGTGCATTAATTCATCCCACTCACAAAAAAC
>NW_015631592.1:9234-20534 GCF_001515625.1 Sinocyclocheilus rhinocerous
GTGCAGAGCGTTGTGTGTGAACATGATCTTACTGTAGTTCTAGACTAAATATGAACATGTATTTACTCATCTCACTGCACAAAAAAACAGATTCAGTATTCCTCAAAATCAATAAAAACAGTCAAATGCAAACTCAGAATAATATACAAACCTGCAGTAATTAAATATGTTAAATAAGACAAATATCATTTATGTATTTAATCCCATTTTATGAATCAACGCCTTTGCTACTGACCTTCGATGATCCAATTTACCCATACTAAGCAAAAATTACACATTTGTTTTTCATTTTTGTTATTGCTGAATAGTGTTGAACTGTCTTCTCCTGCGTCATATTCTTCATGCAATTTGTTGCAGCTGATTTGATGAGCTGCGCCATCTACTGTACAGACATGAATTTACATTTCCTTCAGCCTGAGGCGTATTCATTTCACTTTTGGTGTGAAAGGGCTTTTACATTAGTAAAATAATAACTTTTTATATAAAAAAACAAAACAAAAAAACAAGCAAGCCCAGCCTAGATTAAACAAAAAATGTAACTGAAAAGTAACATAATGCATTAATTTCCATAAAAAAGTAACTTAGTAACGTAATTAGTTACTTTTTAGGGAGTAACGCAATATTTTAATGCATTACTTTTAAAAGTAACTTTCCCCAACATTGGTCATTAAGCCACATACTCTAACGTGGTCTGGGACAGTTCCTCTTCTTCCTCAAAGTGTTTTGCAAACATTCTGCTCCAGCTTTTCTGTTTTCTTCACTAGTGAGGAATCACGGAGCGAAAGACAACACAAACTTCTGAAAAACCCGCACCTCGCTCCAGGAAGATCCATTTCCCACTCCACATGAATTCAGACTAGTGGAGTGATACAAAGAGTAAAGCGTCCCAATGCCGTTCTACTCTTGGAACGTCGCTTGGCCAATCAAATACCGGCTTTAAGTTCCACATGCAAACTTGCCTTGTTCTTTCCATAGTCGCCTAACAAGATGGTCAGCAGGAAATAGAGATAACATTACAATGATGGCACAACAGTGAACTAATTCACTGACACATGAGGTCTTCCCTTTCACCAGGAGCCCTCTACTGTTCGCAGAACAGATGGTGTTTTCATATCACACTACAAAGTGTGCGCTCCACAGCACTAGGTCTTTCGGGAACATATGTTCTTTATAATAAATAATAAGCTGACTAATCTTACACCGATGCAAGCGTACATCTCCTTGGAGAGGAAAGGGTGGGCTAGAATCAAATAATACGCCAGTAGTCTATGATCTCATCAACAGAAATGGTGGGCCCTTGTCCCTGAATGTGTGTGACCTTCCGAATATGACAGCTCTCGGAAAAATACATTGCTTGTCAATGTAGTCGTTTTCTCCGTCTCGCTCTTTCAATCTCACTCTTTCTCTCCGTTACTCTTTTTTGTTGTTGTGGGAGGTGCTACACCAGCAGACAGAATCAAATTTCATGTCCACCCATTTGTCTTTATTACGAGCCCCTGTCTAACTCATCCGATTCCCACTCACTCCCGTCAGCCGGCCCCTGCTGGGAAAGTCAAACAGAATTAAACCGTCCAAACGGGAAAACCCGGCAATGTTTTCCTGTGTGATCGCAGGTCACAGCGGCAGGCGGAATAAACAAAGGCGAAGACGCGACGAGATGCTGTTGCACTGTTTCTCAGTCATGCGAGCGACCAGACAAGCGATCCGATCGACGCTCACGTGCCGACTAAATATCTGCTGTGACTCGGCCTTTGAGAAGCAGTGAAAGGAGAAAGCAAGCTTGGGAGACTCTTATTTAGTTTGTTAATTAGCTCGAACCTTTCGATCCCAATTTAAAAACCTGCCACGTTGCAGCGCTCGCCTCTTTTGTGCATTGCCTGGAGCAAAATAAAACGGAGCCCATTTCCCCCCTTTGCTTTTCAAATAGTGTGGCATTCAAGTCCTCCCCCTTCACATACTCCCTCCCGTTTGATGCGAGCTGCCTTATCTGTCTGCCGACATGCCCGGAGCCCGCAGAAACGCACGTTAGAGTATGGAGCACCCGTTTCTGCAATAATACAGCGGCGGTCCGTTTTCTTTTGGCTTCACTGAGCATTGATGACATTAAGGTATATTGATTTAAATGTTCATTCTGTGAAGAGGTAGGTTAGCCAGTAGGTTGGAAGGAAATTCACCAAAGGGATTCCTTTATTATTCTCAATCGGTTCTACCAGACAATAAGGTTAAATTGACAGCAAATGGAGACTTTTGTTTAAATTTCTGAAGGTTAAGTGTGCAATTTCTTTGATGTGTTAAATATCTGATGCACTAAAATAGTCAGTTGGTTTAACTTCATAAAATTGTGATATACAGTTCTCATCAGTTTGACATGGAAATTCACAAAATAAATTATTTTATTATCTCAACTGGTTCTACTAGACAATAAGATTAAATTGAGAGCAAATGGAAACGTTTGCTTACATTTCTAAAGGTTAAGTGTGCAATTTCTTTGGTGTGTGAAATATGTGATGCACTAAAAATAGTTAATTGGTCTAACTTAATTAAATTACGGCACACATTTCCCACAGGGTTGGAATAAATATTCACAAAAGAGAATATTTTATTATCTCAGTTGGTTCTACTTGGCCATGAGACTGATTGATTGATTGATTGATTTTAAATGTGTAAAATATTTGATGCACTGAAAAAAAAAAGTTAATAATGGTGACACACACACGTATACACACACACACACACACACACACACATATGTGTGTGTGTGTGTGTGTGTGTGTGTGTACGTGTGTACATATACATAATGTAGGATTGTAGGATACAATGTAAGAGACATCGGTCACTGCAATGCAATTAGCAAAGCACACCACAAAAACACAAACATAAACAGAACAATAAACAATAAGTCTTCCCCATTACTTAAAATCACATACAATAACACTTAATTTCAACAGTTAGTCTCTTGATGCAGTCACACACAAAGCATGCTGGGAAATAGAAATCTACTGTCCAGTTAAAGGTAATGCCAAGAAAAATGATTAATGCAGTCCCAACAACAACAAAAAAAAGGATTAACTTCCACTTTACAAACTCAAGTGGATTAAACATCATGAAATTATGTGACAAAATGTTCTAATATTGAATTGGTTTAGCTTAAGTTTAAATAAACTGAACTAACAGCATTTTTTATATTATTTATTTATTTATTTATTGAGATTGTTGTCTCTTTTCCCAGCTAAACATACAGAGACAGATTTAAGAAAGCAATTTGTAGGATGATTCCCCTAAAAAAAAAAAAAAAAAAAAAAAAAAAAATTCCTAATTTTTGTTTGATTTTTATTTTGACCCAATGGGGTGTAAGTTTGGGCAACTAATGTCAGACAGGGTGAGTTTTTTTGGAAGTCTGTTTGAAAACAGTCATTATTTTATAATGCAGAATGTACGTACTTCACGTCTTTATCTTAGATGGTCCTGAGAAACACCACTAGATCTAAAGAAAAGATCTCAAACAGTACTCAGATGTATTAACACATCAAAGTCTGCAATAACCGAGAATTGCATATTAAATTATTATTATTTTTTTTCAAAGGTCTTTTTTTTTTACTTTTCCCACGACCAAATTATTTGAGCTATGCTATCCACACTTTGTAGCTCTGTGTTTTGTCTTATGTCAAATTTTGTGTCGTGTATCAATTTTGGATAAGCATTTGAGAGAAACTTGAGGTATGAAAGAGCATCAGAATAAAATGTTCCTGTTGGGTGAGCTCTAGCCTTCAAAGTCTCAACATGGCTAGAAATGCAGGACTGACTCAAGGAACACAATCTCATAACAAAAGGGAGCAATTTTTGAGTTCATCTTATTTCGTCAAATAACAATACACAAATTAAAACTTGGCAAAAATAGCCACTCATGAGTTTCATGGGAGGAATGCTGACATATACCTGATGGTCAGTCTGAAGTACCTGGAAATTAACACAGTGTGTTATTTATTCTAATATGCTCCTGTTACATCCGCTAACCCGTGATCTACAGGCAAGACATGAGTTATTGTGATCATCAGTCCATTGGCACTCAAAGAGGTCTGTGGAGGTCAACCAGAGCTTAGCTGAATGAGAGCTGCCTTTGAATTTCTATTGAGCAACAGCTCTTTTCTCCCATGTCTCCTTTGTCCTTTTGAGAATCCACAAGTGCTGTGGAACGTTTCCGGTTGTGAAGGCATGCAATTAGCAGAACATATAACTATTGTGTTTCAGCATTTCTGCAATAAAAAAAGGTATTTGCATCAGATGTGTTCCATTCCCAATAAGATACTTATTTTATTGAGAAATTCTACATCGGAAGTTGGACTAAAACTTTCATAAATGAAACGCAGTTAGGCAATAGGTTTGTTTGAACAACCACAAATAAAATGCTCATTTTAAAAGCTATCCTGTAAAGTGTAACAGGGCTTTTATGGATCCATCCAGTTTTTCTCTGTATACTTCTCTGTGCATTTGTAGCAGGAGAAATTGGAGCAGGAGCAGAGAGTGTTGACCTCAGATATAGCAGTTGTGAAGGTCAAGAGACCCACAAGTCCCAGAACTTCTCAAATGGATGCTCCAAACAGCACTTTCGAAGTGAAAAGGTGAAATATTATATAAGTTATATGATGTTGCTGGAAAAGAAGGGACTTAAACAATTCAAAGTTTTGTAGTGTTCATTGGTGACAATTTGCAACAGTCTTGGACGGTGTTGTTTGCTTAAGAACAATAACCAATCACAAGAGTCTCACTTTCTGTCATTCATTGTGCAACATAGGCAGTTTGTATGCTCTTGCATGAAATAAATAATAAACTGTAGATTAAAAAAAAAAATCACCAGCACTGTAGAGATTCAATAAAAACAATCCCCTGCATGGAAACAGACTTTGTTGAACAATAAGTTTGAATACAGAATGATGGTGAAACCGAATAATTAGCTGAATTAATTAACACTCTGTTCATTGATCGACATCAGACGTGAACTTGAGATCATGAAATGTGCATGAATAGACACAGTTGGTAATCAATGGGTTTTATTTAGCTTTAAAAAGCAAGGTAAATACATTTTCATTCTTCTCCAGATACTGCGGCAAAAATAATTTTGCGATGAGACAATTGCTGTTAATTTGACATGCATTGTTGTGGTTGCATTGGTTTATTCATCATGCCGAATGGTTTATCACAACATTTTGGAATTGAGTTTTGTAGGGTAACATTTAAGACTGCTTATGGACCTCATGAAAACCGTAGACTGAAATTATTTATTGCTCTGAGAGATACAATATTTTAATCTTGGCATGTCTATACAATGTGCACTAGCTTGTAAGCCACTAACACAAAGTCATTACTGAACCGTAAGCCAACAGCTAGTACGGGAAATGTCAGGGTTAGTGTAGAGTCATTCAGGCAAGAGATGAGAGCAGCAAGGTGAACTCTGATCTGGGGAGCTAAAAGATTACCAATAAACACAAGAAAACAAGGGCTTTTGCAGCCGACCTTGACAATAATGCGACGTCTGGACTTTGAAAGGTACTGCATAAAGATTGGACCACTATAAAGCTCAGAAACAGCAATGTTTTGAAATGCCTAAATTGATTTAGTTTTAAATGTCATGGACAGTCAACTGATTCAGAAGACAGGGTTTCTACTGAAAGCCACACACAAGCACCTCTATAATGTAAACAAGCACAGCTCAGTATTGTTGTAAATATGACGTTTATCATAATTCTGATTTGTCTTTGTTGTAGCTTGAGCCTTGGGTGTTTAAAAAAAAAGCAGACCAGTGTACGTGTCTGCATTTGCGCACTTGTCTGTAGTCGTAAAAGTCATTTTCCACACATGAACACGTTAAAGTTTCAGTGATAAATCATCGGTTGTGTTTGACATTAGTTCACTCCAGGTTGTGGGTCTTAAAAAGGATGAATGAAACCCTGTGATTGAACAACATGAAACGAAGCAGTGATTGAAAAGAAAGAGGCACGTCTAGGCCAGGGGACAATCAGTGGGTCTTTGTGTCGTTTTCCCAGCCGGTAATGACATCTGGAACGCCTCGTGCATAGAAATAGGCATTAGCGCTCGGGAAGAATCCGGTGTGGCTGCAACTCTACAAAGATGACAGAATCCACACAGCGAACGTCTGCAGGATGGGGCCAATTAGAGACCGAGATCGGTTTGAGCTGCTGACAGACTTGAAAAGAAAGATTTAAGAAGATATTACCTGCAATTATGGGGCTTCCTGACCAGTGTGATCGAGTGGAACTGGGAAGGCTGAGCTCTTTCATACTCTCGACACGTCAACTTCTTTTTCAGAGGCCTTACGATGATATAGAGTGGCTTTCTTTCCTCATTCCTTCATCCCTCGATCTCCACGTCTCTCATCTCTTTTCCTTAAAGATCAGCGATGCAGGGCTGAGCGTTTCAAAGTCCTGAAGAAAAACACCCCCCGTTCTCTGAAACGGAAAGTGTTTTTGTGTGGGACTCAACTGCAAAGTAGACCTCATCCTGTCAAATTGCTAATTTAATCCTATCCAGCATGTGCAAATGGTTGTAATCCCCACCGGGACACAATGGTCTGTTCACTTCTCATCCAACCCTTGCCTCATCTGGCTGGATTATAATGTCTCTATTTGAGTAATGATTGTCAATTACACATCTTTATATAATGGCCCTAATGCCATTTGGGTCTGCACTATCCTATGCAGAGTTTAACAGAACAGACTCAAGTGCATTTTTAAGGATTGTATTAGCAGATAAAAATTAGAATGATTATCACCCCCTCAAACAACCAGTTCATTGATAATCCAACCAAACTTCAAACCAGTCAATCAATCCCAGTTTATCTGGTCTGAGATGTCAGAGCTACAGTCAGTCAATCAATCAATCAATCAATCAATCAATCAATCACCTGACCATCCAATGATTTAATCAGTCATTCAACTAACCAACTGTGTCTGTGTTTCAATTAATCATTCATCCATTTATTAAATCAATCAATCAATCAATCAGTCAGTCAGTCAGTCAGTCAACTAACCAACCACCCAAACTACCGTACCAACCAGCCAGTCAATCCCAGTATGTGTAGTCTGTGACATCAGTGCTTGAATCAAGTCAATCAGTCAATCAAACACCAAACCATCTAATAAGTCAATCAATCATTCAGTTAGCTAACCAACCACCCAAACTACTGTACCATCCAGTCAGTCAATCCCAGTGTCTCTGGTCTGTGACATCAGTTATTGACTCTGTCATGCTGAAAGTATGCCTTTTCTGTGATTTTCCAGTAATCTGAGTGGCTTGATTTGTCTCAGCTAGAGGGAATAAACGCTGATTGCCTTCCCCAGGTCTTGATGGCAAGTCAGAGTGTTCTCCCTAAAGAAGGAACGCACTCCTCTGGGGACTGATTGGCTTCTTGGCCCTCACAGTGCTGGCTGACATGTTAGCTGTGTAGCGCCGGTACACCTGACAAAGTCCTCATGATTGGAAGACTTTCTCTGCCCTGCCGAGCCTGAAGTATATCAATTCTCTTGTGTGAATTTGCCCCAGTTCACAAATGTTGCGTCCATGTTAGATTATCAAAGGGTGATAGATGTTTCAACCAGGGGACTCCAGACAATATTTGGAAAGATGAAGAGATGAGTTGGTAACCGAATAACAGGATATAAATGACCTGTCCTGTGTTCTATGTGCACAGTGTTTGGACCATCAGCTTTTAGCTTTGGTTGGATGTTTTGGAGTACAACTTTTATTGCATTGCATTTTTTTTTTTGTAGCAAACCAAGAAAATGTCAAAGTGGTGAACAGTTGTACACTGTATTTCACTGCAAAACCTACCTGCAGTCCAGTTTAACCAGGTGCTAAATTCACTGAAATAGCGCTGCACCAAGTATATATTTAAATTACATAATACTCACCCTTGTGCAGTGCAATCCTGCCTAATGTAAATTAGACTTATATATTGTAACCTTATTCACAAATCTCAGAGCTAGTTTTCTGCCACAAATACAATTTGCTTTAACAGAATGCAAGCAGTAAACAGAATTGTATTTAAAAGAGACGTTTGTCTACAATTTCTATTGATCATGGCAGCACTCATTCATTAAACGGAGAAGAGCATTTTAGGCATACATCCAGAGGTAGACGAGTGCACTTTCGCCATTTTAAAGAGTCAATTCAGGAGCTTGGATTGCAGTTGTGGAGTGATGCTGTAGTCCAATAAGTGTTTTATTATTGCACTTTAGTGATTTGAATGTTGTTTCAGAAATTTGCACAAAATTATTCATTTTTCTCTATTTTCATTGCAATTCTATTATTCACCAGTAGTAGGCTGCATTGTGCATTTGTATTGTCAAATTCTTGCATGGATTTCTAAGGTAAGATTCTTTGTGTGCAGCTTACCTGCTGAAATTTGTAGTGATTGCCTAATACGCTGTATTTGTACTATATTTTGCTGGTAAGGTGGTGAAATATGTTTAAAATATAGTTTTGTATGAACATATCTGGATTTCAAATGAACATTTTCACATGGATCCGAACCATGCCACCAATGGTTTCCATTCTACTTAGGCTTGCAATGCTTTTTTGGAACCACAGCCCTGTCTGTTTTTCATATAACTAAATTTTCATAAAACAAAAAAAAAGTATCCCAACTTGCAGTAGCCTGCAGCTACACAGAGGTATTACATCAATGTGAATTTCATAAAGTGATAATTCCAGATAATTCCAGTGAATAATCAGTGCTATTCTTTGTGAACTCCCTACAATATCCTTAATTTAGACTGAACACATCAAACCACTTTTTTATGCAACAGCACTTTGACTTTGAATGAATGCATACTGTACTTTGTTAGGGTCAGCTGATGAAATCTCAATGTTCTGCTCTGTCATCAGCAAGATTTGCGCTAATGTCAGAGCAGAGCATTGTGGGAATGTATGGCTAGAATAGATAAGTGCTAGTTGCCAGTGGTGTATAAAGTACCTGAAAGCCATACTCAAGTAAAAGTACAGATACCTTACCAGAAAATGACTATGGTAGAATTTGAAGTCACCGTTTAGAATATTACTTGAGTAAAAGTTTTAAAGTATGTGATATTTATTGTACTTAAGTACGAAAATATTTTTTTAAATCTTAAACATACTTAATTATTGAAAGTAAAAGTACAAGTAAATGCAAAATGGAAAAGAAGCAAATACATATATATATATATATAAAAAATGTTCATACACAGCTTGAGTAGCAAGATTGTGTTCAGTTTGAACTCTTTCTTACATTTTGTATTTTTGGGTAAGAATAAGAAACACTTCATCCGGTGTCTTTCATTCCAACATAAGAAATCATTTCTGGAATCTGCATCTGAAATAGCTCAATGTTCTTTTCTTTAGTGTATTATTCTCGTGGGAGAGTGTATTCACGGACGTTTCATTTCATTGTGATATCTACTTTTGCCTTGAATCTCAGACTATCTATCAGAACGTTTAAGACATTAACCAGACAAATAGAGGAACAAGCTCACACCAGACAATGTGAAAAAAAAAAAAAAAAAGGAAATGCATTTTTAAAAATGCACATTGTAAATAGACTTGTACAGTTTGCATAGAAGCTAGTTACAGTTTGCAGTTCAAGGTGAACTTACAATGACCTTTCCATTCCAACCCATCATAAACTATTATCTAACCAGTGCCTTTGATTGAGATCAATATTACTTCACCATATCAAGCTTCATACAGAGATGCATCTCTTTGTGGTACTGTATCTCTGTGTGCTTTAAGTTGTTTGTCATATATTTTGGGAAAATAAAAATGTGAGCAAATCATTTTTTAGTAGGGGAGACAAGGGCTGGTTGTAACAAATTTAAACCTAAATATGAAAAGTTATAGAAATATATCAGACAACATAGTTGGCACAATTTTGAAAGTGACACACAGTTTTATGTATTTTGCATTTATGTATTGTGTTTTTTTTTTTTTTTTTTTTTTTTTTTTATTTTTCATGTTTGGGGAAATGGGTTGATCGGAGTTGGTATAAAACTTTTGTCATGTTTTAACAAAATAATGTTTATTTGTGTTTGTGCGTGTGTGTTACAACCCACCAAACCCACTGTTAAAACTCAGTAATGTAGGTTGTAACAACAGCGCTCTTAGTTATTTTAATTAAGATGAATTTACATAGTGTAGGGTTAAGCTGTAGACTTCAAAACAACTGTAGTTTGTACCAGACTATTGTAGGGAACATTATACCAAAATTTAAGATACATTTCATCCTAAATTACGCAAGTTGAAGAAAAAAAGGTTACAACCATCTAATTTTCTCCCTCATTTATAACGATCATGTTCCGATTAAAATTAACGTGTTGTATGTTGTCACCATGCACAATAATGGATTTGAGTGGGTGTTCTTTCTTCATTTATCTTTTAAATGGAAGCACAAGCTTTTGGTTTTGTAGGATAATCTCTACATCTTGTAAAAATGCATAATTTTTTTTAAGGTTACTGTCTTCCCCTTGATGTGTGCAATTGCATTTCAGCGGCTGCCAACTATTATCTAATCTTTTTTTTAAATGAAGTGGTGACTGTAGCTGCAGGCAAGTTTGTGTTCAGTTGAAAATGGAGTCCGACTTTTTTTTTTTTTCTTCCATCATCCCCAAACTCCCGATGTCTACTCCGTAGCCCTTCGGGTAGAAGCTAGAATTGTGTCTAGCTGGATCTGTGCCCTAATGTTTTTGTCAGCGGCATCTCTTCACACATTCTCTCTTTCCATTGGAGAGGATGAGATGAGCTCTCTCTTCCTGCAGCCTGTCTCGGGTTCTTCCTCTACAATTATCTAGTTCATACATTGTTCATGCATTTGCATGCAAGTCGTTTTTTCTAGTTTTCCTGTCTTGCCCTGTGAAAATTTCCTTCCTATTGTCCCCTCAGAGAAGATTACAATGTGACAATACTGAATTTGTATAATTAAACGTGCTAGTGCGGAGGACTACGTGTCTGTGTTGATGATAGACCTGTGTCGCTGCAAGAGAGGAGAGGGCGAGGAAAATAAATCCCGATTGCTCTCTAAACTGCATTTACATAAGAAGTGGAAGTCAGTTGCAGAAGAGTAGTTTGCAGTAGCGTTCCATGTTTGTTCAGTGAAGACTGGGTGAGGACCTTTAAAAATGGATGAATATTCGTGAACGGCATAATAATCGGAGGGACATCATAAGTGACAGCTGAAAGCGGTTTGTCTTATGTGTCCAGATTTGGTGAATGTGAGATTGGATTTTTCAAAGATTTTTGTGCATTCTCACCAAAAA
>NW_015631592.1:20656-28811 GCF_001515625.1 Sinocyclocheilus rhinocerous
TTCTCACCAAAAAAAAAAAAAAAAAGTCTACTCTAAATGTCAATAAATCCCAGACTAAAGGCAAACCAGATTAGACCTTTGCTCTCGGTTGTATTGGAGACATTGCTGATGAAAAATAGTTTTGAACAGTTGACCTGCATGGACCTCCATGGCAGAACACAGAAACTCTGACTGATGGCAATTCATGAGAATACAAAGGGAAGGCAAGACGCTACAGGCAAAACCATTTTTTTTTTTCAGGCACTGGTCAGTTTTAAGATTTTTGGGCGATTTTGCTTCCATAACTCGCCTTTTTTTAGACTAGTGGAAAGAAAACATCCAAAATAGACGTTTAAGTGTTTGTTTTATTACACATTATATAGTTGCATGTGTAGATTTCAATTGCATTTTTTTTTTCAAACTCACTTCAAAATCTCTTTATATGCACCAAACATCAATATTCTGAATGTTTTTTTTTTTTTACAGAAATACAACATGTCGTGTTTTTACATAAATATATACAATTCAGAAAATTTATAAAATTATAATACAAAAAAAGTAATATGCCATGATTAATAAACTGGGGAAAGTATGGTTACATCTACACAATTTTACCCTATTCACATGTTCCTTGCCTTAAATGGATCATTCTGACTGTAAACTGAACCTTGTTTAAAGTAGCTGAACTATATTATTTGGCAAAAAATATGTAAAAACAGTTATATCCATATTACAGTAATGGTTAAAATGGATGTTACTCATTATCCTTGTTAACAACAATGTTATGTGCAGCCCCTTGTGATTTATTGCTTTTTTTAAAGCATGCTTGCTGGCTTAAATTCCTATGTAAACCATGTAAACCACCTTGCCATGAGCCTTCGTGAAGCTCAAACAGTAGAGCATGGCACTAGCAACACCAAAGTCATGGGTTCGATTCCCAAAGAATGCGAAACCTTATAAAAATGTACAGTGTGAATGCAGTGCAAATTGCTTTGGATAAAAGTGTCTGCCAAATTCATGAGTAAAAAAATCCATGACAACAGGCTGTATACTGTATCTTTTATACTTGTACATACTTCAGATGACCTTCCCTTAAGGGGCGTTGCTTTGGAAACAATTCTAGAGTCGCTGTCAGTTTAAGTGGATGTGTCATTTTACATTATATATTTGAATTGTGCAAACGAAAGTCTGAATGTGTATGTAGTTACAGCTCAGAATACATACAGAATAAAATGATGTCTATTTCACATAGTGCTCTCTAGGTTGCAAATATGGGACATACCACTCGGCTGATTTGCTGTGATGTGTGATTGAGTAGTAGTTTCATGGCAATATTTCAAGCGGGAATCTCGCTTTGTATTTCAACAGAAGATCGCAGGTGTTACATCTGATTTAGAGCTTTGATTTAAATTTTCTAAACATGCTTCAGTGTAATTGCATACGGGCCTCTTTGGAGGTTTTGCCATTTGAATTGCATTATTGTTTTGTGCATAAACTAGTCCTTTTATTCTTACAATGGCTCTGTAATGATGTACAAGCAGCATGTGCTGTTGTTATTTGGTCTTTGTACCACTAACTTCAATTGTTTCATTCTTTTTTTAATACATCAGATAATAATGAGCACAGTAAAGCTGCTTTTAGTTTGTATCATTTCATTGTAAATTTACCAATGAGCGTTTAGCATGAATAATGTCCATGGGCAGGCAGTGAATACTGCAGCAGCGTTGCTTTATGCCATCATAATTGAAGAATAAGTCTTATGTGACATGTTTACCCATTAATGGATGTCTTGATAAAAAACAAAACAAAAACAAAAAACATATTTTGTGCACTTTGCTGCAGTGCATGCAGATTGTTTGTCTTCTGCATTTATATTCAGCCAGACTTTTAAAATGTGAATTTAAGAGTAAGCTTGTATACTTTGTTCCGCATTGTCATTTTGACATGAGGAACTCGCAGCTCTGTACGAGTAAGTGTCCCTGAAATGTCACACTGATATCTGTTATCTGACATAATGTGACATATTTGTTATCTGGCATTATTTAAACAACCATAGGTCAGAAAATAATATTTTATTTTATTTTATTTTATTTTATTTATTTTATTTTTTTTATTATTTGTTTTTTATTTATTTTATATTTCATTGAAATATGTTTAGAACAATGTTCTTTATGATGCATTTTTATAATGAAAATTCTGATCAAGTCTGGAAGCTTGTCATATGTGCTTTATCAATTCCAGTGTGAGCGTGAAAAGCTATTTTTACATCAAAAAAAGTTACTGTCATTTTCACTGTGCTGTGTGATCATCTGTTTATTTTGAGAATTAATTAAATTTGGATCCACTTTTTTTTTTTTTCCATTTTAACCTCCTTTGAATTGTTGAGAAGACAAACTTTGCATCGTCAACCTGACATTTTGAGACTTTCTATATGCGTAATAATAGCATTAATACACACAATTTTTCAATGATATATTATTTTTACCAGCATAAACTGTACTCTCGGTTGTCTCTGGTGTTTTGTCACAGTTATAAGCCTAATTAGACGATACAGTTAGTTTCCTAAGGAAGCAGGTGTCTAAGAAAATGTTCATAGAATCTGCTGTTCTCATTACAATAATGAATTATCCACGTGGGCTGTCTAAATAAACGGCCAAACCAACAACTCGCACACACAGCCTCGACATTAGCTATCAAAGCAATGACGGAATATGGTATTTAAAACATTATTGATCATGTTCTCATTCGTTTTCTTTTCACTCTTCATGGCTGGAGCACGAGCCCCAGGATGTGGAGTTGGCCGACCGTGCTGTAGCAGTATTGAAAACGAATTATTAGATTTAATGGTATGTAGGGGGAGAAAAGCAATGAATAAATACGAGGTTATACAGTGGTGGAATTCAAATCAGTTGCAGATTCAATTTTAGGACAGAATGGTAATGTGGCGGCCAGAGAAGAGAAGCCAAGAGAGAACGCTGTGATTTTCCCCACACCGCCAGCGTCACAGCGTGCTAATTCATGTTTCATGCTCCGCAAAAGCAGGCCAAACGACCGTTTTTTTGTTTTATGTCCAACCCTCGGCTGCCAGGGATTTCCTCCATTTTTTTTCCAAAGCCTATCTACTTTAAGGGGTATTACAAAGTCCATATCTTCTTTAAAAATATTACCAGGGTATCCAGGCTGGAGCTGAACGGTCTTTTGGTGTGTTGTTCGAGTGGCTCCAGGCCTCTTTTTTTACAGGCGGAGCATCTCTGTGGAGTCTTCAAAGCGCCATGGTAACAAGACTGCAAATGTCTGTGGGTAAAAAGGGTAAAAAGGCCCGCGTAAATGCTCTCCTAATGACTCTCAGCAGGGTTACCCGCGTATCTTTCATAAAGAAAGAGAATAAAGCCCAGAACCATTATGCCGAGTCCATGCGAAATCTGGGAGTGGTGTTGGGATTCAACAAAGAGAATACCCATTCTGCCAAATGGGGTGTAATGGGATACATTAGCGTGTTATATGCCTTGCGGTGTACCTGGCAGTCAGATGTTGTTGTGCTCTTTTTGTTGTAGAGATTGTCTCTCCAGATGGTAATTAATGTAATTTTGAATGCCCGAGTGCAAACATGGGGAACAAGAGTATGCTGCTGAGCACAGATAGCTGTTTAGCTTTAAGAATCAATGAAACTGCTGTTAAACTTTATTCGTTTCCTATAGTGTATTGGTCTCAAACTAGCAGTGATATTTAGATTAGTGTATGAAATTAGATTTTGAAAAAATACCCGCCTAATGAATTACATTACACGTCACTTTAAGACCTACAGTGTTTCTCTCTCTCTCTCTCTCTTTCTCTCTCTCTCTTTTTTTTTTGTTATGAGGAAACCATCGATTTACTTGCACTGAGAGGTCATACAGTGGCTGTTTGTCAATCAGAAGTAAGCCTGCATATCCTGGCTGCACATCATAAAGCATCGTTGGGCAGTGTCTGCATTTGAAGGATACTTGGAATGCAGACTTTGTTTAGCTCCCTTCATTCGCTGTATCTAGAAGGATGCATCGAGTGCATCCTTCCTGTCCTCTAATCAGCCTCAATCTTTTGCACACATTTCTATTCACAATAAAGAATTCATGGAAAATGAGTCAACACTAAACTCATTATGAAATGCAAGTAAAAAAATTTTTTTTGGAAATGGATGCATTGTTTTCTTTTGTTGTGTTGTCCGTTAATCACATAATGCTAAATGTCCATAATGTAAACCAATGGAGACCACAGACAGTTGTCGATGACAGGAATTTACCTGTCTGTTGAGTGCACTCGAAGATGGACAAAAGTTGTTGTATTTTACCTGTTATGTTTCAGCCATCTGCATTTGTGACATATGAATGGGATGTGATGGGAGTTATTTTTCCAGTGTTAAAATCATTGTTTACAGCTAACTTTTAGTATGCCATTTGTAGGTCTCTGTGGTGCAAAATATTAATCATCCCAACCAGGGGTGTGTTTCCTATATAATGACGTAATTTGGTGCTTAACCACCATGGTATGATGTAACGTTGGAGAAATGAACTAACCACTCACAACTGTTTCCCAAAAACATGGTCGCATTTCCATCATTTGAACCAAATTGGCTCAAAAATATAGGACTGTAACATTAATGATATCACATGCAGGTGGTGGAGTAATAACTTCTGCTAATTAATTTATGTGAGATCCAAATTAATGTAAGTTAATTATAGTCCATATACACGGACAACAGAAAGCTGTTTACATCAAGTTATGCAGTATGTAATTGGTATACACTTTACTCCCGTACACATATGCTTCATTCAGTCAGCCGCTTTCTTGACAACTTAATTTCTCCGTGATGCTGCTGTAATAAACATGGCATCTGTGGACTACTTCACTATATTTGTTCCCTGTCGTTTTTGCTTTATGTGATATCTGATTCATTGCAGGTTCCCGCTTATGTCATACTCTGGGGTGCCATTACAAATGTATGTACAATCTCACTCTTCAAAATGCTGATTCTCAACACACTAGTATATGGATTGAAATGTATATATATTTAAATGGAATGAAAGATTGAAATGATTACCTTTCTTACTGTGCCCAAAAGTGTGATCTATTAAAGTCATACTAACAAAGAAACTATGAGCCAAATTAGCGCAATTCTAAAACAAGACTGATGGGCGTGGAAATTTATGTGGGTGATTTACCGACAATGCGTAAATTAAAAAACACAGACACAACATCTCATTTACCAATCGACCAATGCTGTATACCAAGCACAGAGCAAATTAGCGTAGTCGCAAATAAGCAGAGCCGATGCTCATCAGGTGCAAGTGATCTACTTACGACACAGGAGCAAAATAGTTGAAGACATGCTTTTTGGGGCTTTAAATAATGGCGCAAATACTAGTAATTTGACAAGCGCAAACATTAGTAAATTGCGTTGCATGATTCATTTGAATACGTTCCTCCCATAAATGTTCGGTCTGAAAGGGAAACTCCTACAAATGCATATTCAATAAGGTCAGGTGCAAAAAAACTGTCCACATCTTTTCAACACTAATTCTTCACTGCGCTTCTTTAGTAAATCCTGACGGTACTACCGTATTGGCCCGAATATAAGACGACCGCGTTTTTTCAGATGTATTTCCAAGAAATAAACATTGTCTTATATTCTGGTCAATACGGTATTTTAACGCCAAAAGCATTTTCAAAGCACATGTTGAAAGCTATAGTTTTTGCAATGCTGTTTGCAAATGTTCATTGTGACTATCGTTTTAGTAAACAAAAAAAATAATAATTGAACTATGTTGGTATTGATGGAACCTGAGCCCATAGTTGGCTAACAATGCTTTCGTGAAATCCACCACAACCAATGGCGTGAATTTGGGGCGTGGCCATGTGTTTGTCTGACTAATGGCGGATGCTGGTTGAAAACAGTTATTATTCTCACAACTTGCTTCGAAATTGCACACTTAAACTTAATATTTAAAACATATGTCAAGTAATATAACACTTACAGTTAGGGATGTAACAATTCACTCAACTCACGATTCGTTTCGATTCACGATTTTGATTTCACGATTCGATTCGATTCGATTCACGATTTTGATTTCACGATTCGATTCGATTCGATTCACGATTTTGATTTCACGATTCGATTCGATTCGATTCACGATTTTGATTTCACGATTCGATTCGATTCACGATTTTATTTTATTTTTTACAAAATGAGATTTAAGACAAATTATAAATTAAATGGGTCCTTTTATTATTGCTTGGACAAAATGCTGCACATTTCTTTGTGAAATTGAAATATAACACTGTAATAATATACTAATATAGCACTTGCATATTATTGCTCTTTTGTTGGTTTTGATTGCTTCTATTGTCCTAATTTGTAAGTCGCTTTGGACAAAAGTGTCTACTAAATGACTAAATTTAAATATAATGTAAATGTAAATAACTAAACTAATCGTTACATCCCTACTTACACTGCTTTCAAGTAAAGATGTGTACTATTGAGGTAGAGGGCTCAGTGTAAAGCAAGCCTGAGCTTTAGCAGCTAAATAGACAGAGAGCAGGGCCGGTTATTAACTGCTGTAACTGTTCTGGCCACAGGCTCACAGGCCTCTCTTCACCTGCACAAGGTGTCACATAAGCAGGAACCGACTTGACCACTACCAGGCAATAGCACCTTTGAGACTCGTACAGAACAAATAGATCATTGTTCCCCTGGCAAGCAGAAGATGGCATTTGCTAATCAGAAAGTCATCTGTCTGTGGGATGAGCATCAATTAAGGCACTTACGCAGCTAATGAACAGGGGAAAAAAAAACTAATGGGTCTATTTAAGGGTGGGATCTCACCTCTATCTGTCCAGCTCAGCGTGTGCGCACTTATGGAGAATGCTAATTTCATTTTGGTGTAGAAAAGTCCTCGTAGTCAACCAAGGTCGTCACCACCTGTTACCTTAATCAACCCCACGCTGCAGTATTAGCTTGTGGTTTTCTGTCAAACAATTAAGCCTTAATAAATCCAGCAGATAGTTAGTTCAGAGTGGGAGCACTGGGGCTGCATGTGTTAAAGACAACACGAAACACCTCTGAATGCAATTAAATGGTTGGTTTATCTTAAAATGAAAATTCTGTCATCATTTACTCAATGTCATGTCGTTCCAAACCCATCTATGTGCTAGTCTTCTGAAATCATGCAATATATGTGAATATATACATACGGTTACACTATATTTTAAGGTCCCATTCTCACTATTAACAAATCATTAACTACGACTTTTGCCTCAATAAACTCCTGATTTGCTGCATATTAATAGTAAGGTAGCTGTTAAGTTTAGGTATTGGGTAGGATTAGGGATGTAGAATATGGTCATGCAGAATATGTGCTTTATAAGTACTAATAAACAGCCAATATGTTAATAATAGGCATGCTAATAAGCAGTGAGAATTGGTCCCTATGCTAAAGTGTTACGACACATAAAAGCTTTTAATTACCGAAAATCTCCATCAAAGCTTTGGAACAAAGTCAGGGTGAGTTAATGATGAAAATTTCAGGTTTTCAATATTTGGCTTGATATAATGAGGTGATGGAGCTTAATTTCTTGATTGTATCCATCGTAATTTACATTGTTTTGCATTTGGCAGACAATTTGACATACAGTGCATTTTTATAATTTTTTTGCCATCAGATACAGGCTGCGACTTATATTCCAAAGCAACTTGTATAATGCAATTAACAAGAATAATACTAATAAGGTATGCAAAACCTGCATAAAAAAAAAAAAAAAAAAACACATTTAGATTTGTACCAAATAAGAGAGTTACATGAACCCAAGTTTATTTGTTTGGCACATTTCACACACACAGTAAAGTAGTTTCAGTTTTGCTTTAAAGGGGTGCTATTATGCTTTTTCACTTTTTCAACTTTAGTTAGCCTGTAATGTTGCTGTTTCAGCATAAAAAATATCTGCAAAGTTACAAAGCTCAAAGTCCACTTCAAAAGGAGATATTTTATTTAACAGAAATCACTTTTCAAAAACTACAACGAACGACTCGTTTGGACTACAACGCATATTTTCCGGGATTTGTGATATCACAAATATTGACGAATGCAGGCCTTCTGTAGCGAATCGATGCGTTTTTGTAAGAAAAATATCCATATTCAAAACG
>NW_015631592.1:28981-37051 GCF_001515625.1 Sinocyclocheilus rhinocerous
GCTGCACTAGAGAAGGCAACGAGCGTTATCCATAGACTGTATAGGTTGTTATCAATATGTCGGAGACACGATAGTTTTCCCAAGGCAGACGAACTTAGAGTGGTTACAATCCTCCGGGTTTAAATCGCGCTCAAATTGATTTGATTTTGACGCAATATTTACACTGAAGCTCGCAGCAGGTAAGGGGCATGGCATTTCCCGACCAGGATCTGAGTGCTGCCAATCACAGCACACACTGGCCCAGCTAACCAATCGCAGCACACACTGGCCCAGCTAACCAATCGCAGCACATTTTGTATTTCAGAAGGCGGGCCTTCATGTGATACACAAACTATTCGAGCCGTTCACGCCAGACTGGGGAGAGAGGTGCTGTAATAATGTAAAATATGTGAAAAATAATGTGTTTTTCGAACAACCTAGTATGAGAGCCTGTTCTAGTACACCCCCAAAACAAAATCAAGACTTTGTAAAAGAGCATAATAGGACCCCTTTAAATAAATTTGTTTAGAACCGAATGTAATAATGAAATTTGACTTCCACACTGATCATGTTTTTTTTTTCTCTCTCTCTCTCAACAATGCAATTTTGATGCAGTGCAACTTATTTTCTAGAAAATATGGGTACACAGAAAAAAAGCGGTTGTTTCAGAGGCAGAGCATCTTATTTGAATGGTTATAAAAACTGACATTTTTCACAAAATGATTGTAGTTGTTTACAAGGAATCTCACAAAATAAATTAAATTGTGCATATGAAAATGAAGCCTATTTTTTCAATGAAATTCTTTTCAGTCTTAATGTTTCAGAAATAGGTTTTGTTTTAATATAATTGTCTTTTCTTTTACTTTGGGGTGACATATGACAAGACCTATTAAGAAACTAAACAGGGTGAATGTTTACTTTTTAGGTTGTCTTTGAAGTCGCATTGAAGCGGCGGGAGGGGATCTTGTCGGATACGGGATGGTCACTGCATGTAGACATTGACCTAGAATGACATTATCACATGTGGCACACCGCTGTCTCTGGCTGTTCGATTGCCACCCCAGCTAAGGGTGACCCTGCTGACAGGCGACCTTATTCGACACCTTCTCTTCTTCACGGCAGCCTGTCGTCGGCTGATCTGATCGGGTGAAAACAGCTTTCTCCAGAAAACCCTACAGCTCTCAATTACTCAGAGGACATTAAATTTTACAAAGCAGTTAAGTAAGAGACACGTTCAATCTCGGAAAAATAGGCCCTTTTTTTGACTCCCGCTCAGCCATCAGGCTCATCTCTCTCGATGTGACATGACACACAGATGCGAGGCTGGGACTCGCTGAAGGCAAGATAGAGGGCATAGCGTGATATTAGGGGTTTCCTCTTTAGGAACATGCCACTGTGTTTCTGGACAGACCTGCCAAAGGGGGTGACTTACCCACAGCTAGGGGTTAATTGCACCACTGGGGGAAAATGCCTTCTCTGATTCGGTGCACAGTTGATTGGGTGGTTGGTGACAGGCCGCGCTGCGTGTTGCGGGAAAGGGAACGATGTCTGGAGGAAAAGAAGGCCGCTGAGAGCATGAGCTGAAAATAAGTCGAGCTGACAGGAAACGCTCCTCCTTTAGGAGGCAATTTCACATTTGTATCCACTTTGACTTACTAAGCTGTTATTAAAGTGAGAAAAGCGGGCAGCTGTTCTTACGTGACGCATTGGGTTTGGGAAGCATTTCTGTTTGATTGCATGACTGTTGGCTAGAGACTAAAACAATCGCAGCGTTGTTTGTTTAATTGATAGAGACGAAAAATTGGGAAGAACTGAGGGAATGGATAAGAGACTTGCCTGTGGGTATTTTTTATGCACATCCATTGCGTGTTTGGCCAACTTGTTAAAAGTTAAATCTCTGATTTTGTTGTAAATATTAAATGTTCTACAAACATGTGCTCATTAGATGAGCCACACAGATAATTTTTTTTTTTGTTCGATTTCTTTTGTGGACGTGATACAGCATCGTAGCTCCGCATAGCGGGAGGTCGCACAACTGAAAACAAGAAGATACTATTTGATTATCACGTTGTTCGTTTTAACAACACGATTTAAGAGCTAAAGGAGACCTTCTTTTTGAGAACTGGCCTGAACTGTTGCTAATGTAAACTTGACAGAAATACAATGTATTCCTCATTTTGTAGGAATCATTAGAACTGACACAGCGGGATGACTGATTAAATCATTAATTAGACATTTTCAGGAAAACTGAGTGGTGCTCACCCCTACAAAGCTCACAATGCTAAAGTGTTTCAAAGGATTTTCAGGATACATTTGCTATGGTTTCTATGGTTTTCTAGGGTGTTCTGGACAAGCTGGTGCCTAGGGTATTCTGTGTGGCTGCTTATTGTCCAATTCAAAAGTCTCTGTGATATTCTCAACATATGGCTATACATAAAATTCACTGCAGTTTCTAAAAACGCTAGTAGCAGTAAAACATCACTGACTTTTATTAGCACCATAGTCTATGATTTGTAAACCAATGACATTTGTATCACATAATGACATAGTAAACTTGCTCGGTAGCCCACCTGGTGCAGCATTGCACTTGTGATGTGGAGTGCTGGGTACAAGTCCCATAAAACCAAAATCATGATAAAAGAGCCAAAAGACTTAGAAGCAAGCTAAAATGGCATGGTTGCGACACCAAATTAATTTGTATCTCACGTTTGATTTTCTTAACACTATCGGTTAGGTTTAGAGTAGGGTTTAGTGTAGGTAATACGTATTTTCAGATGCAGTAGAGAATTAATCTTTTAGCACCGCTCAACGGGCACTTATTTTCCGTAATAAAATGTTGTCCGATTCAAGTTCATTTGTTTCTGATCAAACAAAATACTCTATGCACTGCTCTATTCACTGGACATTTCACTTTGAAACTCTTCCAAAACATGCAACCAATGTAATATCATTTTGACAAAATGCTGCCGCAGGCACATTTTTCCAGTGAGCCTGTATTGGATATTCTGGTCTGTATATTGCTCTGGTCTCTCTTCAGTGTATAAGTCTATGTGATTTTTTTTCCACCCATTTTATTGTCCGCCAGGTGAAAACGGTAAATCCAATTGCTTTAAAAAGTAATAGCACACCTTTCCTCAACAAGCCACACAGTTTGTGATATCTAATATGTCTGTAGCACAAATGAGGTTATGTGGTATAGTTTACAAATGTGAACGAACCCCTAATGCTAAGTATAAGCAATAATAATAGCGATTTAGAGAGCAAACGCAATTAAAGGGATAGTTCACCCAAAAATGAAAATTTTATGTTTATCTGCTTACCCACAGGGCATCCAAGATGTAGGTGACTTTGTTTCTTCAGTAGAACACAAACGAAGATTTTTAACTCAAACCGTTGCAGTCTGTCAGTCATATAATGGAAGTGAATGGGAATCACCGCAATGTCCGAACTGTCCTGAGCGCGTTCTCAACAGCCGGCATGGGACATGTCTTCTTCTTCTTCTTGCTTTATGGCAGATCGCAGACTTATAAGTGCATTACCGCCACCTATCTCTCAAATGGACCATTAACAATCTATCTGTAATTTCAATTAGGAGTGTAATGTTAGTGTTGTTTGTGTATGTTTTTTTGACTCTCAAAGCCGTGATTCCCATTCACTTCCATTATATGACTGACAGACACTGTTTGAGTTAAAAATCTTCGTTTGTGTTCTACTGAAGAAACAAAGTCACCTACATCTTGGATGCCCTGGGGATAAGCAGATAAACATCAAATTTTCATTTTTGGGTGAACTATCCCTTTAATAAACCGATTCAAATATACAGTCCAGTCAGTTCCATGATACTGATTACAGTCATTTGTTTGCATCAGTTTAAAGCCCGAAAGAGTGTTGCGTTCTGTTCAGGCTGCGTTACCTTTGGACGTTTATTAGGTCTGACGTGCACTGACCACATGAACCAAAACACACACTGCCCCCTCATGTAGCTGCCTGTGATGAGAGGGAGCAGCGCCTCTGTCATGGTCGTACTCCCCTCGGCAGTAGGGCGGCCAGTAATTAATTTTCACATTTAACTGGGAGGCAAAACGCTGGTGTCGTGGGACGTGGCGCATGCCACCAACCCACATCCTGGATTCCGGGGATTAGGATAATTAGCCCCCGGAAGATTGCGTAGACAGATGGAGAGGACCCATCCCTCCCTCTCTCCCTTTCTCGCTTTGTCTGTCTTTCTTTCAGATAAATAAGGGGTGTTTCCGCAGCAAGCAGGAGGCACAGCACGCGTCTCCTGTACTCGTGTGGTTCTGCATGAGGCCTGTGAGTTCAGAGGTGGTTTGTTCATACAGGATGAAAAGATTCACAAGAGTATTGATTGGAATGATATAGTGGAGCTGTTTGCTTGGCTGGTTCATATATGGATCTTCGCAGGCCTTTCATCTTCAGCATGTCTCTGTGTGTGTGTGTGTGTGTGTGTTGATCGAAATGCTAGTGTTGTCACATACAGCTAGTAAAGAAGCTCAAAATAGTAAGAAAATTACAGTAACAATGAATATGTAAAACTGCAGAAAAATATACTTTCATTGAATCTGTATATATAATGTATTATAAAGACATTTAAAATGCCTTATACTATTTATGTTTGTTCTTTTAAAAGGGGTCATATGATGCAATTTCATTTTTTCCTTTCTCTTTGGAGTGTTACAAGCTCTTGGTGCATAAAGAAGATCTGTAAAGTTGCAGACTAAAGTCTCAAATCCAAAGAGATATTCTTTATAAAAGTTAAGAGCCATCTGTTCATTAATAATTGTAACCATAGTTATATTATTTGTCATAATAGTTACTTATTTATGGTTTTACCTTCAAAGAGTATCATGCAAGTATAAGAAAGGGTTTCAATGCATTATTTCCTTTGAAGCTGTAATTAAATGTATTATAACTGGTTCCGTTTTTGCAAGAACTTATAAGGTGTATTATAAAATATTACATGAATGCATTACAATTAATAATTTTATAATGCATTGCGCATACAGACTCCATGGAAACTATTTACATAACTAAAGAATAACAGAAACAGCTTAAAGCAATGGTTTACCCCCAAATTTTAATTTGCTAAACATGTACTTACCCTCAGGCCATCTAAGATGTAGAGGAGTTTATTTCTTCATTGGAACAGATTAAGAAAAAATAAGCATTACATCACTTACTCACCAATGGATCCTCTGCAGTGAATGGGTGCCGTGAGAATGAGAGTCCAACCAACTGATAAACACATCACAATAACCCAAAAGTAATCCACTCCAGTCCATCAATTAACATCTTGTGAAGCAAAATGCTGCGTGTTTGTAAGAAACAAATCCATCATTAAGACGTTTTTCATTTCAAACCATTGCTTTAGGCTAAAATCCAGAGTCATTTATCCATAATATTGCTTTCTCCAGTGAAAAGTCTCATCTGAATCAGGAAATAAATAGGCACAGATCAAGCACCATTTACAAGTGAAACAAGTTTTAAACTAATATGTTGGTGGATTTTGATGTGAGTAAACAAGAAGAGATGGACTTTTTTTTCACTGGAAAAAGCTTTATGGATTGTGGAATGTTATTTTGGCCTGAAGCAACAGTTTACATTTAAAATGCTCTAATGACAGATTTGTTTCTTAGAAATATTTTTCTTTTTACAAGATGTTAATTGGACTGTGGAGTGGTTTGGATTACTTGTGGATTATTGTGATGTTTTTATCAGCTGTTTGGACTCTCATTCTGACGGCACCCATTCACTGCAGAGGATCCATTGCTGAGCAAGTGATGTAATACTAGATTTTCCAAATCTGTTTCCATGAAGAAACAAATTCATCTATATGTTGGATGGCTTGAGGATGAGTACATTTTTAGCTAATAATAATAATAATAATAATAATAATAAATCCTACTCCATATGTTTCTGCCAGACAAATACAAACATGTAAAGCTTTGACTGGGACATTATTTGGTTGCTTGTACATTGCTGTGTATGTTTTTATTAATTTTTTTTATTATTTTTTTTTTTCTGCGTGTGTCTGTATGTTCTAAGCCAAGCTGTGAGATGGATGTCTTGAGTTCTCTGCCAGCACTGCCACTCCGCCTTCGGACTCTGTCAGGCCCTTAATGAAAAAGAGAGTGGACTGGTTTTGAACCGTTGATGGAGAAAACAGATTAACTCAGTCCAAGAGCAGTTACATAGACATTAACTCAGTCCAAGAGCAGTTACATAGACATGCGCTAACAGAACCACCTCATCCTCAACCAGGTCAAAGAGGAGAGCAATAAATTCACACTGACCTCCTCACTACAGAAAGTAACATGTGCTCTATTCCAAAACCTATTAAGCTGCTGAGGAGACCGCATTTTAAGGCATCATTTGCTTATGATGCTATTTGTGTGTGTGTGTGTGTGCGTGCTTATAAATACATACACATATACATATATAAATATCATGTTCAGACTGTAAAACACAAAATAAGTTTACATTTACATTTAGTCATTTAGCAGACGCTTTTATCCAAAGCGACTTACAAATGAGGACAATGGAAGCAATCAAAATCAACAAAAGAGCAATGATACGCAAGTGCTATAACAAGACTCAGTTAGCTTAACTTAGTACACGTAGCAAGGGTTTTTGTATAATTATATAATAAATAAAAAGAAAACAGATAGAATAGAAAAATAATAGAGCAAGCTAGTGTTAGAGGCCTTTTTGCTTTTGCTAATTGTATAATAAATACAAAGAAAAGGAATAGATAGAATAGAAAAAGAATAAGAATAGAGAAGCTAGTGTTATTTTTTTTATTTTAATTTTTTTTAAGAAAACATGCAATTAGTAAATGAATAGAGTGCAAGTCTTAAAGGGGGCAAGTTTTTTTTTTCTTTTTTTTTCTGCAAAGTAAGGTGTATAAGTCACATTTTATTATTCAATTCTGGAATAATAATAAAATAATGTAAAAAAAAAAAATCCTCTCACTTCACAACAGAACATGAAAGCTATAAGTATAAAACAAATGTAAATTATAGCGGCATTCATTATAAGCAACATTATGGCTTATATCATATAGAACAGGGGTCGCGGGCCGCATCCAGCCCATCTGCATTCATTTTGTGGCCCGTGTCATGCTGAAGATTAATGTATTTTTATTACAATTTGCGCGCAAAATATTAGGCAGTTTGATTTTTTTAATTAAATGTATACAATCGCAGTTGTAAAAGCTGCTCGATCTCTGCAAGCGCTGTAACCAACGTGCAATTAAAAAGCGACACGCGTCACGCCCCAAACAACTTAAAAAGAAGCGTTGTCCAACAAAAGAGGACATTTAATAACATGATTTTACTCAGCAAAATCAGTCGTGTTTTTTGAAATAACTTTTGTGATCTGATGTGCGGTTTTTGTCACAGAACGAGCAGATAATATATTCTATACGGTAATAAAGGCTATTTCGATTAGCATTGGATTATAAATATAATTTATTATTATGAAAATACCAGAGATGTTTTGAAGAACACAGCTAAACCATGTATTGTCGCGTCGTATGTTTACTGTCGTATATTGTTGGATATTTAAATAAATAGCCAGATCGTGAACAGATTCAATCACCCACGCAATCTTGTTCATAAATGACAGGGTTCAGCTAAGTTATGTCTATTAAAGCCTTAATCACACTGTAACATTCAAATCTGCGTTCGCGCTGCCGCTGATCCAGAGAGAGCATTTATATGAAACATCTTTACAAAGTATTTTGTATCGTTATTTCTGTGTTACAAACATTCAAATAATCACAGAAGTACTGGAATGAAAGTTTATACTTCGGATATAAACACTGCTGTCTACAGAAGCGATCAAAATAGAATGTCACCTTTTTGAAAGTGCACTGTAAAAAATGATTGTGATTTTAACAGTAACATACTGTAAAAATGCTACAGTAAAAACCTGTTAACTGGTTAACAGTAAGTTTCCATACTATATTCGGTGAATAAATGTAATTACATTTAATGTGATTTTACAGTAAAATACTGTTAAAAATACGGTTTTTGGAAGTGAAAAAGAAAAAGTAATTGTATAATTTACAGT
>NW_015631592.1:37146-47896 GCF_001515625.1 Sinocyclocheilus rhinocerous
TTTTTTTTTTTCATGCTCAGTGTTATTTTAAATAGGACAAGCAAGACTTAAATGAGTAATAAACTGTATTTCTAAATCAGTAAATCTGCAAATATTGTCTTAAATAAAGTCTGATGATGCAAATTGAAATTTGTGGCCCTTCGCATTTGATGTAATTTAAATGTGGCCCGCTTGGCTTCTGAACTTGAGTACCCCTGATGTAGAATATGGTAATTTGATTATTCTATTATAAATCCCTATCCACTGTTCTTCTGCATAATTTATTTTGTATTTCATGCGTCAAATAAAAAAAATTAATAAAATAAAATAAAATAAAATAAAATAAAATAAAATAATAAAGGGTTTGGAATGACACAAGTACAGCCATGAGGAAGAAAAATTAGACATTGTGGCCACGATTTAGAATTAATTCCCACACGTTATACCCACTATTGTGGTAATTTTTATTAATGCATTCCCTCATTTTAGTTAAATCATGGTCACGTAGTACTAATTAATTCCCTTGTTTAAATTTAAAGTGAGGGAACAGTTTAATAAGTTGTGGGAACAAATTTGTGGCTACGGATCATCTTTTTTATTCCTCCACGGGTCATGTGCTTGGCTCTGTACATGAGAGTGAGTAAATGATAACATTGTTTGATTTGATTAGGGGTGAACTAACGCTAAATAAGTAGGAAACATTTTGATTTGACTATGTCTTTAAGCTCTTTGTGAAATAGTGTCTGTCTGTGCTACTCTGTTTTGAATGAAACTACATGAGGCGAGAACATTCGACTTTCAGATTTAGCGTTTGGTGTTCTTCACAAAATGGAGGCGAGTCTAACAGCAGGTAACAGAGTTAACGCTGGAGTCTTTAATGCAGCTGTGTGACAGACCACACGAGGGACATGAATACGACTGTGTGAACGGCATGTGAAGCTGCTGACACGAAATCTGCAGGAATATGAAAAGAAGCAAAAGAAGCAGCCATTTTAATGTGCTTAGACAGCCCATCCTGCATAAATCCGATTTGAACATGATCCTTTTCTGTGCAATAATGATGATTTATTCGATTGACGTTCATTCAGAAGGAAAAATGAACAAGCTGCTGTGACAGACATGTTCTCCTTAGAGTAGTGATGTCTGCCAGTTTGCACACCGATTACTGTACCTGCCTCCTTTTCCTGAGGTCAGGAAGTTCGAAATTGACTCAGAACATAAAAGTCACGACTTTGACTTCTGCTCTCGGAAGATGCATTAAATTTGTTGCATCATCTCCCGATGTCTTCCAACCTGCCTTTTTTTCACTGTCCTCTTTGTAATACAGCGCACTGGAGTGTTGAGAATTAGTATACGACACACAAACAATAACCAACCAGGTGTAGACGGTATTTCATCAACCGCTGTCACTTGATGTCTCTCAGGAGAAACCAATAATGGATGATGTCCATCCTTAAAACGTCCCTTACAAACCCAACACTTGTCACCCGTGGAAGAGAAGCGCGTATGTTGTTTTCAGAGCTTCAGGAGCCTGACGCTCAGACAGATGGCGAGCTTCAGTTTGTTTAGTTCCTTCTCAGCAGAAAAGCCTGAGAAACAAATCGAGCGATGAACATGCATGCATGTCATTATGTCTGTGCTAGCAGATGCAACAACAGCGACAATTCCGCTTATGGGATCAAATTGTTGATTTTTTTCATGTGTTTCAAGACACTGAGCTTAGATGTTTGCACAATATACAATAAAATGTGCTTCTGCTTTGATGTTTTGGCACTTAAAAAACTTATAGTGTATACGAATGACTTATTTATTTTGTATTTTATGAATACCCCAGTTCTCCTCACAATGTGACCTAGATGTTGCTCCGATGAAAACATTGATAGATAGATAGATAGATAGATAGATGGATAGCCAATGACAAATTTCCACCCTATTCTATTCTATTCTATTCTATTCCATTCTACGATAAAGACCTGCTATTTGGTTAATGTTAAAAACTGTAATAGCTGTAATGGGAATTGACAGTAAAATACTTATTATTTACAAGGAAAACTATACATTGATATTCCCAGAATTCTGTGTGTGACTCACATTTGATGGTTTGTCATTGACAAATTTGATATTTATATATACATATGCAGATTATACTTATGGTATAGTAACAATATTTCAATTTTAGTTTAATCTGCAAAACGTTGTCATTTATATCTTTATGGTAAAGTTGTCATTTATTTTCTTTTTACAACAAATTTCAAAAGTTTGTATGTTTAGTATTTATTTATTTGTATTTAATTATTATTATTATTATTATTATTATTATTATTATTATTATTATTTTATAGTGTTTAATTGGCTGTGAGCAATGAGAGAGGGAACAAATTAGCCAAATTAGCTTAATTGCATTTGCCAGTTTTTATCTTAAAATATATAAAGAAATTTTGAATAGCCCTGCCTCTGTTAGACAAATGTATTAAATAAATACACAAATTAATAATAATAAGTCTATTCAGAATTAGAGCACAATGGTTACGTCATGTAATGTACTGCAAGCAGTATCAGCACCAATTATTATTTTAGTTTAATTGGCTGTGAGCAATGAGAGAGGGAACAAATTAGCCAATATATTTTAATTGCATTTGCCAGTTTTTATCTTAAAATATATAAAGAAATTTTGAATAGCCCTGCCTCTGTTAGACAAATGTATTAAATAAATACACAAATTAATAATAATAAGTCTATTCAGAATTAGAGCACAATGGTTACGTCATGTAATGTACTGCAAGCAGTATCAGCACCAATTATATAATTATATATATATATACAGTCATGGCCAAAAGTTTTGGCAGTGACATACATTTTGTGTTTTGCAAAGTGTGCTGCTTAAGCTGTTGTGGTGTTCATTCACATTGTTTCTAGATTATTGTGCAGCATGATCAGATGCATTTTAAATAATTGCTAAAAGGTTCATTGGCCAAAAAATGAACTTTTCACAAAAAAAATAAATAAATAAATAAAAATCACTGTTTTTTGATCCTGACACACAATGATGAGCTAACATTAATTGACTAATCATATCAGCAGCACATGTGAAAGTGTGAATGAGTACTAGTCAGGTTAATCATACTAATTAGATTATAAGAACAGACTGATTGCTATAAAAGGAGGGAAGAAGCGCTTCCAATCATTGTGTTCTTGTTAGCAATGGTTACCTCCAAAGAAACACGTGCAGCCATCATCGCTTTGCATCAAAATGGCCTCACATGCAAATTGCTACAAAGAATATTGCACCTGAAAGAACCATGTTCCGGATCATGAAGAACTTCAAGGAGAGAGGTTCTACTGCAGTGAAGAAGCCTTCAGGACGTCCCAGAGTGTCCAGCAAGAGCCAGGACCGTCTCCTCCTGATGAGTCAGCTATGGAATCGTGTCACCACCAGTGCAGAGCTTGCTCAGGAATGGCAGGATCATTACATTGAAATTTTTGATCCGTGGCCAGGCATCTCCCCGGATCTCAATCCCATAAAGAACCTGTGGCCAGTCCTCAAAAGGCGAGTAGACAAGCAGAACACAAATTGTGATCAACTCTGAGAACTAATAAGTCATGAATGGATCGCCATCAGTCAGGATTTGGCCCAGAAGCTAATATCCAGCTTGCCAGAGCGTATTGCAGAGGTTATGAAGAACAAGGGTCAACACTGTAAATATTGACTCATATTTTTTTTTGCCAATAAAAGTTAAATTAAGCATACTATATGCATGGTCATGTGACAAATATTCCACATACCATTTTAAAAATATGTCTATATATATATAGTTGAAGGTAGTCAGCGTTTACTGTACAGTAACTGTACATGAAGAGTTTGATATTGTGATTTGATTAAACATGAAATGTTTGCGTTAGTAGTCAAGAACCTGAAGCAACACCACCAGCTCCCAGACAAACAAATTTGCCCTAAATGTAACTGTGATAAATCACAATAGACAAGACACAGGCTAAATCAGCATGCTTCCTGCTCAGTGTAGCCCTACCGATCCAGAGACTGACCAAAACTAATCCCAGTAAGTAGCAGAAAAGTATTAAAGGTCAGATGTTTCATGACCCTTTTTCATTGCATATTGAGTTGTTGACCACACTGACCACAAAATACAGCAATCACTGATGCATGGCATTGCAAAATAAGCAGCAAAGGGCAAAATTAGATAATTTTCCTGTTTGGGCCAAGATTGTGACATTTGTGTGTGTGTGTGTGTGTGTGTGTGTGTGTGTGTAAAAAGCAAATTAGCCCACATACTGTGTTGTATGTAAACTGTATCAAACATGCTGAGCTGATCAGGATTACTGTAGATATGTGAAATATTTAGGTAATCAATTATTATTGTTATTGTACATTTGTAGGGTTTATGTATGTATGCTTTTTTTCAGATCATAAAACTGAAGACCATTTGTGCTGCGGACATGTTTACCAAAATTGCATGCCTTATTGAAGAAAGCTGTGCTACTGCTAAAATTGTAAGAAAGCAAGTTTGTGTTTTATGGCAGAAACAAAACAGAAAATTACATTGAAAAAGGTGCCTTAACAATGCAATAGCAACCACTACAACACTCTAAAACGATGACAATGAGGTTTGCACCACTTGAGCAAAAAATGCCAACATAATCGTTAAATGACCTCAAAAATGCCCCTTAATTTTCGCAGTGACAGTAGGGACGGATTCATATGCAGGGAAAGATTGAGATATGAATTATTGAACAGACCAAGTCTCATGCGGATATATTTACGGTGGACTGCTGGTTGTGAACACAACTGTGAAAACACTACATAACATCAACACGAAGCGTGTCAACCGTGTCAAACATTTCCACCAGAGCACAAGTTGTGCCGTTAATGAATACTGCTGCTCAAGAAAAGTGTCTGAGAAGGAAAACATGACAAACCGGTTTATGTGTGTGGAGACGAACCGAGATCTCCTATGCTATCACAAACACACATACAGCGCGTCGGATGATCGGCTTCATAGGAATATAGGTACCGTCAGAGACTCGCGCAGGAATATGAATATCCCCCAACATCAATTTGAAAGGGGTAATGCAGAATATCAGTGATGACACGTGTGTTGGCGAGGCAGGTAAGGCAGCAAATCTGGAGCAGGCGGCGCGCAGGAACAAAGAGCGTAGAGAAAAGCGAGCGACGTGCCACTTCGCCTTCCATTCAGCTGGAAAATTGTAGGCATCCAAATGGCTCATAATTTCAATTGCAAGGCACACCCTAATCTTCCCTGATTCAAACATAGATTTCTGATGCTTTTGTGCGATTCATTTCATCCCACTGTATATTTCAACCTGTGCTGGCACAAGCCAACAAAGAAGTCTGATTGTTGAGCATAATAGCAGGCTTTGTGGAGGTGTTTTTTCTTTCTTGTCTTTTTCTTGTTGAATACTTCAATTTATACCGCAGACATTCAGGCTATATATCAGCGGTATATCAAGGCCGGTTCATGGAGCATGACAAGCCTGCTGCTCATCACTCCCCAGACTAGATCTTCACATTTCTCTTGATCCGAGGAGCACCCTTGAAATTGGCAAATTTCAAAGCTGCTTACCTGCTGTACTCTTGTTATTTACCGTGCTGAAATCGTGAGCAATTAGGCCTTTTGATGGCGGGAGATACGAGGACAGAACATATGCGTTGACTCTTAAGATACCATGCTATAATACATAGTTCTGGTTCTGGATTCTGATTGGTCAATACAGTGTTGTTGCGGGCCACGAAAAATGTCTTTGAAATTGGAGATTATTCTTTGCAAGAATTGGGTTACATTTCACTTATTAAGTGTTGTAGTTTAATTTGTCTTAACGTAGTAATAAGATACTAATAACAGTCAACAATGTGTAATTACTAGATAATAAACTTATAAGTACTTTCTTTTGTGAAACAAAAGTGTAATGATTTTATTTCAACAGCAAATAGAAATTGTATCATTTAGAAGTTCATTTCAAAACTGCATCATGTGCAATTTACATGTTTGCGTACAAATTTTTAATTTGAGTGTTGATTGTTATAGTTAAAAATAAATAGTAATTGAATTTAAGTTTGGGCTTTGTTGTTAATAGTAACCTTATAGCAATGTAAAATGACTCTCTATAGTTTAGAGCAGAAGCTAAGGTAGATTTGTATCCCTATGAAAATCCCTAAGGAAATGTTTAGTTTTTTCCTCCTACTTTCCCAAAATCATACCAAAGCGTGATGACCAAGGTACGTACCGAACCGTCATGTTTGTGTACTGTTACACCCCTAATATATATAGTAGTTTAACATTAAACAAAACATTATATTACAAGATTATTGGAGTACATTTTACAAGACAATACTATTCCAGTCTTTCTGATTCAAAAATTCACATTTAATTCAGTGTTACTTGCCATTTCTTTGTAATTATTTGTGGTATTTGTGATATTTACTCACAATTTCTGAATGAAAACTGTTTCAAATTAAATTCTACAGCATTTTTTTTTTTTTCAGTGTACTTGTTAATAATATTACACAGTACTTGTTATATATTTTATACTTGTATTATATTTTTTAGAAATTATTAAGTCACATTGAGTGTAAAGATGAATTTAATGGATTTGGTAAGGGGAAAAAAATTGCAGCTGTGCTATATTGTTAATACAGTAAATCCTCTATGTGTTGTCACTAACAACACATTTTAAGCATAACTATATTTACAATATAGCACAGCCTCTTATGTCATTTTGCTCAAGTAAATGTCAGAGCTGAGGTTCCGTGGTTTGTGAATGAGCTTTGCAGGTTTGATCACATTCCTCCTCTTTGTTCCCAAATAATTTCCTTTCACTTAATCACTAAAAACCAAACAGCCAATTTGGATACTGTAAAAACCTGGTCTGAAACTACTCAATGGCTCTACATTCATATTCAATGCAGTGTCGTTTTAATTGGACACTTGAAAAGAGCAGTGAATGCTATAAAAAAAAATATTGTACTGATGAATATTACAATGCATAATTGAATTAATTAAAACGCATAATATTAAAATGGTCCGACGTCCATTTGGCATGTAAGTCCTTAGAAGGACAGAAGATGTGTGTTCATGCTGAGTGATGTTCTAAAGCAGGGATTCTTCAGACTTTCTGTCAGCTGGAGCCCTTTGACATAAAATATTTTCTTGAAGTACCCCTTGAGATTTTATAATGTTTGAAGCTAATATTTAAATAATCTAACATATTATGCAATATAGGTTATATATATATATATATATATATATATATATATATATTTTAGGGCTGTGAATCTTTGGGTAGACAGTGAATCGATTCGATTCACAGTTCATAGATTTTCGATTCGATTCCATAACGATTTTTGCAAATTCAGAACGATTCGATTCTATTCACAATTAAATCCGATTTGATTAGCGATTCGATTCTGCATTCTTTAAGTGCATTCACAGGATTATTTAAATGCTTCCCCTAAATTCTTTAAATGCTTAGTCAGGGGCGCATAATATTAAAATGGTCCGACGTCCATTTGGCATGTAAGTCCTTAGAAGGACAGAAGATGTGTGTTCATGCTGAGTGATGTTCTAAAGCAGGGATTCTTCAGACTTTCTGTCAGCTGGAGCCCTTTGACATAAAATATTTTCTTGAAGTACCCCTTGAGATTTTATAATGTTTGAAGCTAATATTTAAATAATCTAACATATTATGCAATATAGGTTATATATATATATATATATATATATATATATATATACACACACACATATATCCAGTGTTGGGCAAGCTACTCTGAAAATGTAATTAAATTACTGCTTACTGATTACTCCTTTTAAAATTAATCACGTTACTGTTCTGATTACTTTATTTCAAAATTAATTAGTTACATTACTAGTTAAGTTACTTTTTGGCTACATCCATGAATTTTTCATGAAATCCCAGCATAAACACTCCCGATAAATATTTGTTATTAAAGCGTCAGCATTCACAGAACACTGTTATTTTTAACTAAAGCAAGCATAGGCTGCTGCGTACGTGGTTTGGAATGGCAGAATGCCAGCAAATAACGCTGCTTTTATAATCTCTAAAAAGATGACATCTCAGTTCATCGCAATCTCACAAAGCTTTGTTATAACACAAGGAATATATGCATAATGAATCTTTCATAATGTCTACAATCCGTGTGTTATAATGAGAGGATTCGCGAGCACGCAAATGTCAGCACTGCACTCGCTGGCCATTGCGTTCCAGAAATCAACATTGCCCAATGCAACAAAAACACGTGTTACTATAGCCTAAATAGAAATTCTGCCTATGCTTGTGCCTTTTAATCTTTTTTTTAATTTTATTTCATAATAGTTCTTGTTGCTTTTGTGCAATAGATGAGTAACAATTTATTTGTTTTAGATATTTTATGTTTAGATATTTCTATTTTTTGCGGGAGTCCCATGAATCATTTTATTCTCCCGCATCCCGCACACACACGAGTGTCTACCCGCGTGCAGCAGCACTCGCCCATCTTCTCCCGCGCTGCTGTTGCGTCAGGTCTCGCGGGAGCAGGCCTCTAATCCACTGGCACTTGTCTCGACAGTGCGTGTGCTACATCCTTTTTACAATCTCTAGATTATAAAACACTGCATTCTGTCAGCAATGTAATGCGGCAGTAACGTATAGAGACTTGTGAATATACTCTAATTAGTATTTTGAAAATTATAAAACGTTAAATTACTCCGTTACTAAAAAAGTAATCAAATTACAGTAATGCGTTACTAAGTAATGCGTTACTGCCCAACACTGCATATATCTGTAAATGTTTGAACAATAATGTCAAGTAATTTAATTGAAATGCGTAGCTAAACATTTTGCCTGGCTTATAAATCACATCACCAGATTGTGATATTTGTTCTCAACTATGTTACGATTTTGAAAAATCGGATCTTTCTGCATTTCTCTACGACGTCGGTGGCTTGTGTGGTTGCACACAGAGCAATTTCAGAGGATAAAAACGCAGCAGTAGTGTTCCATCAAAAATCTTGCAGCCAGGCGACTTCCAGTGGTAATGAACTTGTCAGCCTTATGCCTGTAGAGATCCGAGCCTGATGTGGTTGTTATTATTCAATTCAGCGTTGTGTTCACCCTCCATTCCCTCAACCGATTTCTCAAATGCCACACCAGGCCTCTTGTTTTCCAGCAATTCCTGTTTTCTGCTTACTCCCACTAGACCCCAGGTATTTTATTGGCCCTTGTTTAAAACAAATAATGTTTGCTGTTTGCAGCACCGCTGTGAATTACCTCAAAATGTTAAAGCTCCAGATAAATGTTAGTGGGAACGTTATAGTTGCAGGGTTGCTCTTGAAAATGATTTACAATATTAAAGCCTTTTGTTTTATTTGTTTTTTTTTTACTGATATTTGCAACAACGTTGCATTAATTCAAAACAAACGTGGCTAAAATTCAAGAGAGCACTTTGTAAAGTGTTTAGCCAGTCTGTAACAATACAATACAATAAAAAAGTGCAGGCTGTTTGTGATAAGCTTCATGTACTTCCATCCCTTCCTACAGAGTTCCTCAGTGCCATCTGAAGATTACAGGCTGTGATAGTTTCAGACGCAGCTGTTTTCTTTCATTAAATTCACCACAGCTACAGTGGCGATTAACTTCATTATTACCCCGTATATAAGGAGATAAGGAAGCAAAATCCCCTTAAAAATCCCCTTAGCAACAGCTTAGGAAAATATGCAGAGGAACTACCGAACAGATGTTGGTTTTGTATTTTCCGGACCTCAGTATGATAAAACATTGCATGTGGGCTGAGCAAAGATTCTGCACTCTTCTAACAAAACATTGCGGCATGTCAAGCGTCAGGCGTCCGAGCTGTCAGTTTGGTAGCCTGCTGTATGTCAGAGATCAGAGAGAATAGATTGAACAATTTGTGCTGTGCAATGAGCATGACTGCTGCTTCTAACAATTGTGCGAGAATCTGCTCTGAGACACTGGATTGTCCGGCAAAGCATTACATCGTGACTGATTTCCCACAGTTACCTTTGATTATGAAATTAACATATTCAATATAGATCAGATCATGTCTCTAATTGGGTTCTGATGTTTAGCAGGTGGAGCTTTTATTTGATTACTTGATAATAGGGATGGACGGTATGACGTTATATCCTGCGATGGCAGGTTGCCAAGCAACATTGCAACATCAAAATCGATTTTAACTCATTTACAGTCACAAGCATAGGGAAGTCAAATTAAACTGATTTGAAATTCAAAGAAATTCATATAGCTGTAAGTTTTAATTATTTAAACTATTGTCAACACAAACTTTGAATGACAAAGCCTTAAGTTCTGGGGGAAAAATGCCTTGAAAATGGATGGCTGGATGGACAGACAGACATACAGTTGGATAGATAGATAGATAGATAGATAGATAGAACAACAAATGATGGATGGATGGAAGGATAGATAGATAGATAGATAGATAGATAGATAGATAGATATATAGATAGAACAACAAATGATGATTGATAGATAGATAGATAGATAGAACAACAAATGATGATAGATAGATAGATAGATAGAACAACAAATGATGGATGGATGGAAGGAAGGATGCATGGATAGATAGATAGATAGATAGATAGATAGATGATAGATAGAACAACAAATGATTGATGGATGGAAGGATGCATGGATAGATAGATAGATAGATAGATAGATAGATAGATAGATAGATAGATAGATAGATAGAACAACAAAT
>NW_015631592.1:49089-58395 GCF_001515625.1 Sinocyclocheilus rhinocerous
GATAGATAGATAGATAGATAGATAGATAGAACAACAAATAATGGATGGATGGAAGGAAGGATAGATAGATAGATAGATAGATAGATAGAACAACAAATGATGGATGGATGGAAGGATTCATGGATAGATAGATAGATAGATAGATAGATAGATGGAAATAATGAACAATAGATAGATAGATAGATAGATAGATAGAATTTACAATAGAGAGAATGAATGAACGATAGATAGATAGATAGATAGATAGATAGATAGAGAAAGAAAGAAAGAAAGAAAGAAAGGACCAGATTTGTCCATTTTTATCAATCATTTTATAAGACTGATTGTTTTTTAATATTTCAGTGTAAGTGGATTCATCATGGACGACTTTGAACAACACCCATTATAACTTCTAATATTATTGTTGTTGCAGTTATCATTATTGTTATTATTGTCAGTAGTTAGTTCTATTTTTTTTTTTTCTTTAATCCGAGTGTGTAAAAAAGGCTTTTATAGGCAGGTTTTTAATACAATTCCAAGTTAATGGATTTTCCTCCTCTAAGTGGTTTAATGGTGTTTCTGGTTGTCGTCCAAAATGTATTCACTGAGGCATACCAAAATAATTTCAGCATTAAATGTTGGACTATATATTATAGCAAGGGCAAGGGTCTATTAGTATTACCCTCATATGATGCTGGGGGTGGGAGTATGGGCGTCCCTGTGTTATCTCCACATTGTTTCGTGACTCTCTGCATTCATTTCTCTCTTGTGAGGCAGAAGGTTCCTCCATGAGGAGTGTTGAGCACAGATAAGTAATGCACTTGTTTAAATTTACCTGAACAGGTAATGAAACATGTCTCTGAGGACTTGCGTCAATTGCTCATGTGTGAATCCCAGTGAAAGTAAATAATAAATCATGTCAAGTTATATTAAAATTCATTGTGCATGCCTAAGTGGGGGGAAAAAGTGTGTGATCCGCTTCGAGCATATGTTGCCGAATTTGCAGTAAAGATGCTTGAGAAAATCTGAAAGGACTGAGATGATACTACAATGACAAAACATGACAAAAAAAGATAAACACATGACAAACTCAAAATAAAAAAAACTATTATATATGGGTTTGGAATAACAAAATAAATTCATTTTTTGGATAAACTATTGTCTAAAACAAATGTTTACCCCTATATTTGTCTTTACTGTTTAAGTGGTCTTGTTTTGTTTGTTCTGTGAAACTGAATGATGCCTCAAATAATGCTGGTTATTCAGCATGTGGTCAGTATTGCTTTTAAAACTTATTATATTTGCATTGCAGATTATAAAATAGCAAAAGATTTAGTCCATTAGACTTGCACTGAACGACTTGGGTCTGAGTACTTTTGACTTTGATCATAGGGATAGTTCACCCAAAATTGAAAATTCTGTTATCGTTTACTCACCCTCATGTTCTTCCAAACTTGTAAACATTTCTTTCTTCTGTTAAACACAAAATAAGTTATTTTGAAGAATGTTGGTAACCAAACAGTTGCCAGTACCCATTGACTTCCAAAGTTTTTTTTTTTTTTTTCTCAAGTCAATGGCTACCGTTAACTCTGGTACCCAACATTCTTTAAAATAGCTTATTTTGTGTTTAACAGAAGAAAGAAACTCAACATGAAGGTAAATGATGACAAAATGTAAATTTCTGGGCGAACTATCCTTTTAAGCTACCATCCAAAAAACCCAGAAAACACCCAAGCAACCATATAGTACTGCCCTGGCAACAACTGAAATCAGTTGCATCGTGATGTCCAGTTTAGCATGAGCAAACGAGTTAGTTTGTGTGGTGATACTGGTTTAACAAACCACTTATTCAAGACTCAAACCACACATGGTACTGTATCCTGTTGCACATAAACATCCACCTTGTCAGGCTTATTGCAGCATAAAAGGTGGCAGGTTTTGAAAAAGCTCTGTCTGATTTAAAAAAAAAAGGGAAAATTGGAGTGCCGATAATGCTAAGAGAGGAGACATTCATGCATTAAAAAAGAGGTTCTAAACATCTAAGGCCTCTTCAGTGATTTCCCAGTAGTCCTCTAAATGTAGGCTGTATCCATAAAGCCCATATGCTTTACTACCATACTCACTATACAGTGCTTTATTGATTATATATGGTTGAGTTTTAAAAGTATCATATGTGGAGTTGACCTGTTTTGTCCGCAAAAAAATATTCTAAAAACAAATTCTGTTCACCCAGTTTCAGAGTCATTTTAATATGAGCTCTTTGTTAAAATGTTAGTGGTTCTGCTATTTTTTTGAGTACAGAGTGAGCGGGCCGGAAGGTGGTCCCAAAGTCATCCGTTTATTATTGCGTTTGTTCCAGGGGGTGTGTGAGCGATCAAAGTAAGGCATGCTCAATTTCCATTTCAGTAGCTCCTGTCCTAGAAATTAGCCAGTGGTGTCCCAAATGACATGCACTGGACCCTCTGTCCATTTGTCTGCATTAGGTTTGCATGGGAATGGTCTCTTTAGCAATAAGTAGGCCAGTTTTTATATTTAGTCCCGTCCTCTTGCACCTTGAAAGCGGAGTAACCTGTTCACTCACCTGGGTTAATGTTGGCTCAGTCCCTGTGCTGTGTTGCAGGTGAATCTGTTTTGGTTTCTGGATGTATGCAGAGTATTAGAGTATGTTTATAAGTCATTGCACCTATTATTGTTGAAAGAAAATAGTATAACGGTTTCATGTATGCATGGAATACCAGAATGTGCTACTGCATTTTGCAAATGTAGTGTGACAAATGAACCAGCAGTAATATCACTTCATTGGGGTTAACATCATAGTGCATCTCATTTGTTTTTCTTCTTCTTACAATTCTGAGTTTAAATTTCACAATTTTGACTTTTCCAAGGTTACATGTTTTTTTTTTTTTTGTGGAATAATAATAAATAATAATAACAATATTTTATCTCACAATTCTGATTTTTTTTTCTCACAGTTTAGTTTATATGTTGTATATATGCACACATACCATGTTAAAAAAAATGCAATAGAGTCAATAAATAAATACTTTTTTTTTTTTTTAATCTGGTTTGTTTTTTGTTATTTTATTTTGTAACTTTGTGTTCATGATGGTTTCATATAATCATTTATATGTACAAGTACAAGTACTTAATAGCTGAAATGAATAATATATATATATATATATATATATATATATATGTTTATATATATCTGTATGTTTTAATAGCATTCGTAATGCATTTTTAATAAATTAAAAGATTCAAACTGAAAAAAATTTGCATCATTTCACTGACCCAATTGCCAGATATGTTTCTGAGATGGTGACGGTTTTCTGAGATGCCCTTAACTAAAAATGCATCACAGTGGGTTCATATGACTACAGTTTGAAAGATTTTTGCTGCATACTTCATACTGTTTCACAATAAATAGCAGGCAGTATTCAGTAGGATACTGTGCATAAGCAGTACACTAGTACATAGCCTTACTTTGTCCAATAGCAATATATCACCTGATGCGTGACGGCACGCGCCTCGTCTTTTCGAAAGATACAAGGCACAGTGGCTTCAGCTGACAGGCCATTTGTGTTAGTTCAATAATAAAGTCCTCTGTGCCACCACAATGGTTCTTTCACATATCTGTGCTGACTGTTCATTGATTTTCAATACTGAATCTATTCTTTAAACTCAAATCTTGAAGAGATGATGGCACAGTGTCTGCAGTAACACACTGTGCATTTAACATTTCATTTATCACTCCGAACCTGAGGACTCTGTGGTAGCCAGCATAGATTTATAGACATTTTCACCTTCACATTTCACACAACAGTAAAAGTGAAAAGGATTTGTCATTAAGACCCTTACGATTTCATTAACATTTATGAAGAGCAATGATGGCGGTGGTTAGGATGTTATAGCGGGAGAAGATGCACGGCTGCAAAGTCTTGCCACAAACGCAAACGGGAGCCGGCGAGGTTAGCATAGATCGCTAATCAAGTGGAATGGGTAAACAACGTCACCCATCTGCTTGTAAAATAGGAATTGTTATTCACTGGCCAAACTCTGTCTAAATATTAATTGCTTCCCTAAGTGTAAAATCAATGGCAATTACACTAGCTTGAGTATTGGTAGTGCTTAGTGGTTATCTATCCTTGTGATCTCTGATTTGGAGATCCATTTTCATCGTGGGAGCGTTTGACCCTCAGGTAATGTCTAGGCCCGCTGCTGTTGGTTCAGGACTTGGGAATTAAAAGAGCCCCTCATGTCGCCTTAATGAAAATGATGCCCCTAAGCGATGGACGGGCCTATTACAATAAATCCCTGTTCGCTCACACATACACCCACTGTGTTTGGTTTCCCCTTCTCTCTCTTTGTCTTTCCCCTTGCCACTGTCTTTCACACACACACACGCACGCACGCACGCACGCACGCACACACACACACACACACACAGGCTTGTTTTCAGCTTTAAACCTTTAAGCCTTTTCTATCCTGTGAAGCTAAACAGTGGCTTGTGTCTCAAGTGGTTTTGTCAATACTCGGCTGAATAGAATGACAAACTGTAAGACACTTAAAAAACGGCTTGAAAAAAAATGATCCGCAGAGATGCAGAACACAGCGGCCGCTCACTTTACACCTAAGATTTACATCACTTTCCTTATTTTACAGTTAATTAACTCACAGTTAAGTTCACCAAGAAAATTCTATCATCATTTATTCACCCTTTTTTTTCCATGGAATACAAAAGGAGAAATTTGGAAGTTTAAAAATGCTGCTCTTTTCCATACAGCACAATTATATAGTGAGCAGTTGCTCACTATAAAATAAATACATAAATCATATTGTCCTATGTCCCCAATTCTTATTTGCACATGACAATAGAAAATAAAATCTCACAATTTAAGGCCCGTTCATACGAGGAACGATAACTATAAAAATACGATAAAGATAACTATATTAGTGTCCACACCAGCTGGCGATATCGTCTGTTTATTCTCAGTGCATGCTCGTCTACCTCTTTAAATTCTCGAGCTCGTGACAGCAGGATGGAATCCGATTGGCTGTCAATATTTTTATCGTTCATCAGCTGAAAAAAAAAACAATCGTTCTGAAAGTGATTCAAACAATATCATTTCTCTGTGCCTTTATCGTTGTATATGTTAATATTCAAGTTCAAGTTCAGTTTATTTATGAAGCACGTTTAAAAACAGCCACAGGCCGACCAAAGTGCTGTACAAGTTAGAATAAAATAGAAAAATAAGTACTCTAATAGCAGCAAAACAGCTAAAAACACTCTTATAAAATACACTAATAGCAGCAAAACAGTTAAAACAGAACACTCTTATAAGCTAAAAGCTAAATACGTTTTGAGACAAGACAACTCAGACAAAGTGGAAGCCGATCTAATATAGAGTGTAATATCTAATATTGAGAACAATTTTTACAACTATATCTTTATCGTTATCTTTATAGTTATCATTCATGGTGTGAACAGGCCTTTAGACTATTTTATCCCAATTCTAAATGTATATCTCACAGTTCTGTTTTGTTTTGTTTTTTTTCTCACTTTTTTCTTCTTACAATTCAGAATTGCGAGATATAAACTTTATCTTGCAGTTGTGTGTTTATATTTCACAATTTTGACCACAGGGCTCATGATTCCAATAAACTGTTTTTATGTTGCTTTTATATCGTGTTTTGGTCCTATATGGAGCTTGACAGATATGCTTGTTATGTACAATAATTATATGAAAAAGAACAGCATGAGGACTCTTCAAAAAAATCTCCTTTTGTGTTCCACCAGAAAGATCTGGAATGATGAGTAAATGATGACAGAAATTATTTTTTGACAGAGCCATGTCTTTAGAAAAATGATAGCAGAGATGCATAACACTGTGTCCTCTCACTTCATACTTGTGATTTATGTCTCTCCATATTTTACACTCATTTGTCTTGCAGTAATGTAATTTTGTGGGGAAAAACAATGCCATTTTTGCCTCATTGTTGGCAGTGATATCCTATTTGTCCCCTGTCGCTCCTCTCACCAGACACACCTCTTTCTCCTGAATTTCATTACAGTCCTTGCAAGATCTCCAGTTGACTTATTGGATGTTTTCCGTCCAATTCTAACCAAAAAAAGATGTTGTAACATTTGCAGCATTTTGATTGTGGCCTTTGACTGACCATTGTCCATCTCAGTTCTGTATAATTAATCTGGGAAATCTATGTTTCCTTCATAATTCTGCTTATGTTCTGTCTGTCTGCGGTCTCTACAAGCAAGTGAGTGATGCATTTATTTCTTTGGTAGCTGATGATGTCTGAGAAACTGAGAGAGAGATGAATGGGATTGCTAATGGAAAGCTCTCTCCAGGTATTATACATAATCTTGCTGCACATTAATAAACTTTTTCAGCATTGATAGAAATGGATCTGGACTTTCCTTTCCCAGTGGCACAGTATGATGCATTTAAGCAATAAAGTGGCTCTGCTTTATTGTGAATATAGTAACAGCAGAGCATAACTTCAGGTGCTTATTGGTTTTATAACATGGTTACATCATAATAAATATATCAAGTATGCACATTTTTATCAAAATGCATTTAAACTACGGGTTTTTTAATGAGCTATCTGTTACTATGTTGTCAGTGCTTGGTAGTAACTGATTACATAATATGTAAATACGGGATTACATAGTACATAATCACATTTCATAAAATTAAGTTATTGTAATTAGATTATATTGCATTTCAAAATACTCATAATCAGACTACAGTTACTTTTTTGTTGATTTCATGAAATTAATTATGGGTAATTTATTTATTCTCCCTAATTCTTCTTTTTCATGTTTTAAATGTTCCTTTTTAAAATAGTCTACTGTTTATATAGATTCATAAATTCTTCCAGTTTTGTTGGCATTCGCACAAAGACCATTCACAACACAGATGGCTTTAATTACACAGAAAACTATCTGACCACTCGATAAAAAAAAAATAATAATAATTTCAGTTTTAAGAAGTGTTTTCTCAAAACATCAACATTGCATCAACTACTGATGAACATATTAGTTTGTATTTGAATTATCACTCAGTGGGTTATTTAGCCATGTATTGCTGTGCATTTGGAAGGCTTTTGTCTTTCAAACACATTAAAATGCACAAATTCATCTTGCTTATAATTTACATGATGTATTGCAGGGTTTCTTAAACTGTTTTTGTCAGCCAAACCTCTTTCACCCAATATATATATATATATATATATATATATATACTTGAAAAATTTTAAGGTAATAAGTTAATAATTAAGCAAAACATTTGCATGTTTACGGCTCTCTGACGTTGGTTAATAGTCACATGACATGCAAGTAAACAAATAAAATATTTCATCTTTTTTAGTAAGTTAGTTTTATTTTGACTGTTGTTATTTTAAAACTATTTATTTTAATTTGATATTGTTTTATTATTTAATTAATTACTAGCTTTTCATTAAAACCCCTGCAGATCCTTCATGAACTGCAGTGGGAGACCTTGACATAATGTAATGTTTAACGCACTCCATATTGTTAATATCAATGAATGGATATATTTTCTTTATTTTTATATTTATGCCAGTATGTTACAAGATTATCCTATTTAAATCAAAAATCCTAATTCAATGTGAAAAACGAGTTAGGTCAATCTAAAAGTAATCTAAAAGTTATCAAAAAGTAGTCAGATTATATTTCCTAGAATGTGTAATATACTGGATAATGTTACTAACCACATTTTTCTCATGTAATTTGGAATCAGTATCAGGACTACAATTTGTCCGTTATCTTTCTTGCACTGTGTTTTGTACATTTTAGCATGGCTGGAACACTGTATTGATCAATCAACATCAGTTGCATAATGTGGAATTTATCATAGAAAATGTATTCACGGTTACGTGATGTGAGTGTTGAGCTCAGGAACACGGTGATGTACTTAAAGCATCTGCTAATGAAAAAGTCTGGCTTTTCGCCTGCTGGGCGCTACCTTCTCTTTCTCTCTTGATGCATATGGATGCCAAGGCCCATATTCTGCTCCAGGTTCTTTCTCTGTGTGTGTGTGTGTGTATGTGTTTTGGGTCCATTATTTTTTTGGCCTGCGCCCTTCATTGTTCTGCAGAGTTTGGCAGAGGTTACCTGGCACAATATGACCAGGGCGTCTGGCACCCAAAGTGAACCACCTGCATTCATGCCAGTACGTGCGCTCATTGGCGCCCCTTCAGCTGGTAGCGCCTTAGGCGACCGCCTAGCTCGCCTATGCCTAGAAACGGCCATGGGCACATAACTTAAGTCTTGACTACAAAAAAGCAATTACTGTTCAATGAACACACGCTGAGCTTTTGTGACAATGTGCCCCATTGGGTAGTCTCGCGTAGCCAGACCTTCAGACTGTCGGCTGAAGGTATGGAATCCATGGCAGCTTTCAATGGCCAAGGCCCGCCCATGAAGCAGTTTGACCGACATGTCAAACAACCAATCACAGTTCGTTTCGTTTCTGCGTCACGTTTCGGGGTGTGGGAATGTTGCCACAATAACAGACAGTGTTAAAACAGAGAGTGTAAAACTCTCGGACGTATTTTAAAGATTCTATGCCGCAAACTTTAAATATTTCACATACTTTTGAAAATCCAGCGTTTAATTGATCCTGATAAGCGTTCGTCTTCACAGTTGTAAACACGATGGCTTTCTTCTTTCGTGAGGGGGTTTGGCGCAACGGCATTTTTGTTTCCAGGCACACACGTCTCCCGGAAATCCTGTATAATTCAACCAATCCGATGACGACTTTGAAACTCCTGAAGTGTTTCCACTTTTGTGTGCCATATGCATCAGACGTTCAGCCAGCGGTCCATGGGCGTGACGTAAGGCTGAGACTTTCCATTGGGCGACTCTCACTCTATATGGGGTAAAGACTCACAATGGAAGCCTGGCATTTACTTTTGTTGAAATATGAAATACATATACAGCAGGTATATATATATACATATATGCTGTGAATGATTACTTTGTTGAAATATGTAATACTTTTTGAAATAGCAAAAGTATTCTCAAATCAGTTAAATAAATGAAAAGGTTTTTGTTTGCATATACAGTATGTCACACTTAAAAGATTCATATCATCAAACGTTTCACGGCACTGCATATATATATATATATATATATATATATATATATATAATAATATATATATTTTTAAAAAACGTTGAATTTATGAGATATTGTTTAATTTGTAGAAGACAATAATTAAATTTTTTGTCTTTTAATATTGAGTGTTTTGTTAAAGAATTAAGACGTATCAGTTTCTCCTAATTCAC
>NW_015631592.1:58415-59549 GCF_001515625.1 Sinocyclocheilus rhinocerous
TAAAATATAAATTTCTTAAAAACTACCAGACAAACAAGCAAACCTTACCTAACTCAAAATTTCGAACAGCACATATGACATTTAAATCAAATCTAATGACTGTGCTGCAAATCTACATCTATTTAAATCCATATATCACATGTCAAGCAAACAATGATAGTTGTTCAAATTACTTTTAGTGATATAGTATAAATATAATAACTTGACTGAACCTGAAAGACAAACTTTTCAGTTATAATCTTCATAATAAAGTGGACACATTGTTGTCACTTATCTTAATTTATACATTTGTGGTTTTATTATTTATGTTCTCTCATTTAGCAGACAGCTATTAAAAATATGGTATGTTATACAAAATATATGGTATGTATGATATATTTGTCCCCTTTGTATAAGGGAGGGTAAACATTATATGTCACTTTTTTGTTTATGTCCCTGTGTTTGTCATCATGTCAAGTGTTTAATGTAATAGTGCAGTGTTTCAGGAAAAAAATAAATGAAACAAACAAAAAAAATCCCTGCAATGCTAGAGATATGGAAAGGAAGTGAGCCACGGAGGGCTGGAAAGAAACACAAAAGCTGTGTGCGAGAGGGAGTGTGAGAGGGAGGAACAGAGCGAACACTGTGATAAATTGCAGAAGCGAGAAAACGAGTCACTTGAGCATAAAATTAGATTTTACAAATGTGTTGTTACCTGACAGTTATTTGACAGAGAAGATATCGCAACATTGGAACGAATATTGCTAATCATATTGAATAAATGAGAGGTTGGGGGCTTTGACGGGGATGGATCTTAAGTTATCCCTCTTTATCACTGCAGATTTAAACTTGTGCTTGATTGGCGTCTGTCATTTATATGGTAATTTGAAATGCTCTGTAACGGACTAAAATCCTGGTTTAAAAAACCCATGAAACGCTCTTCAGATAACTGCTATCGCCTTGTTAGTGGGGATGGACGTTTTGAACGAATGGAGGTTTTTCAGTAAAGCTTTGAAATGCTGAGAAAAAAAGGGGGCTATTTTCAATTTGAATATTAATATTGTGTAATAATAATACTTATTTTTTTTTATTTATTTAGCAGAGATGAAATAAATGAAACACAAAAATGCAAATAAAATAAATAAATTAAATATA
>NW_015631592.1:60145-60760 GCF_001515625.1 Sinocyclocheilus rhinocerous
AATAAATAAGGACACTTCTTGTATGTTCTGTTCATTGCCACAATAACCTAATATATTATCTTAAATATTACCTTTATTTGGTGCTTAGCTATGATATATGCAATTAATTGTGGTTAATTTGAAACCGAAAGTAAGCGGGCTCAAGCCCGCCGGCCACACCGATGTCCTCTAACCAAAGGAGGAGTATGAGGATAAAAAGACTGTTCTCCGCCCTCATCCTAGCCCCAGAGCTCGCTCCAGTGTCGGCTCCAGCCCCAGAGCTCGCTCCAGTTTCGGCTCCAGCCCCCAAGTTTAGCCCAGAGAGGGCTCCAGTCCCCGCGTTTAGCCCAGAGATGGTTTCAGTCCCCGAATTTAGCCCAGAGAGTGCTCCAGTCCCCGAGTTTAGCCCCGAGTTTAGCCCAGAGAGGGTTCCAGCCCCCGAGTTTAGCCCAGAGAGGGCTCCAGTCCCCGAGTTTAGCCCAGAGATGGTTTCAGTCCCCGAATTTAGCCCAGAGAGTGCTCCAGTCCCCGAGTTTAGCCCCGAGTTTAGCCCAGAGAGGGTTCCAGTCCCCGAGTTTAGCCCAGAGCGGGTTCCAGTTCCTGAGTTTAGCCCAGAGAAGGTTCCAGTCCCCGAGT
>NW_015631592.1:60806-61458 GCF_001515625.1 Sinocyclocheilus rhinocerous
CTCCAGTCCCCGAGTTTAGCCCAGAGAGGGCTCCAGTCCCCAATTTTAGCCCAGAGAGGATTCCAGTCCCCCTGTCTAGCACGGAAAGGGCTCCAGTCCCCATGTCCAGCCCAAGGAGGGCTCCAGTTTCCATGTCCAGCCCAAGGAGGGCTCCAGTCCCCAAGTCAAGCCCAGGGAAGGCCACAGTTCCCGAGTTAAGCCTACGGAGGGCCTCTGAAACCGACATTCTCCCCAATGATTTTTTGTGTGTGTGGGGATCCATCCATCCGTGGAGGCCGGGCCAAGTGCCGAGGCCAGGCTCCCGGAGCTCCCTGCTCCGCCCTGGCCTCCTGAACTGTCTGATCCACCATGGCATCCTGAACTGTCTGATCCGCCATGGCATCCTGAACTGTCTGATCCTCCATGGCCTCCTGAAATGTTTGATCCGCCATGGCCCCCCGAGCTCCCTTCTCCGCCAAGGCCTCCTAGTCTGCCTGTTCCGCCACGGCTTCCTAGTCTGCCTGCTCCGACAGGGCTTCCTAGTTTGCCTGATCCGCCATGGCTCCCCGAACTGCCTGATCCACCGTGGGTACCGGAACGGGTACCGCTCTGGAGGCCTGCCGTCCCATGTCTGTCCTGAGGGGCCTCCAGAGTCCCCCCCCCCCCCCCGTGG
>NW_015631592.1:61475-63584 GCF_001515625.1 Sinocyclocheilus rhinocerous
CCCCCCCCCCGTTGGATGTTGTGAGACGCGTGGACGTGCCATCCAGGATGGGGGGTGATGTCAGCTTGTGTTTTGCTCTAGTTTTCCCTCGTGTTTTCCTTTGACCATATTTGGTTCTTCCTGTTCCTGTTTTGATTATGTTGATTTGTCTCCAGCTGTGTTAATTTAGTCTTAACATTTGTGCTCCTTTGTAAGCCTGTCTCCTACGTTCATTCGGTGTCCGGTCTCTGTTATCTTTAGTGTGTGTACTCTTCACGTTTCCTATTAAAAAGTTCCTTATTGCAAAGAGTCTCCTGCGTTTCCATGCCTGACACACCGTGACAAATAGGCATACTATGTAATTCAGTTGATTGACATTTAATCGATAGACAGTCATAAATTTATTTTCATGGAATAAGGTACAGTATAAAGGATGGAACCCGTGTTTCTCATGCATTTATGTTTTATATTTATGTTTAGTAATATACTGACTTTTCCACTCATCTAGAACACCATAATTTCAGTCATGCCATTTAATTAAAAAAATATATATATATAGATGGAGTTGCAAAAAAAAAAAAAATGTGTAAACAAACAGAAAAAAAGCAAAGCCAATATTATTTTTAAAAGAAGGTATAATACAACAAAAGTCAATGACCAATGGGCAAAGGAATGTAGTTAGTTTCCAAATGACAGAGAATAAAACACTCAGCAATATACCAGCCAAAGTCCAGGAGAGAAAAGACACTGATAAAATGAGAAACAGAAGGATGAGTCTATCTAACAAAGCTAATAAACAGTCCTCCTCTCCTTCTGTTCTTTCAGAGCTTTTTATTGTATTTGTAAGTAAATGTAAGCCAGAAATGCATTAGTCAATTTGTCATATAATCTGAGAGTCATTATGCGTTATCAATCACGGCAGATTGAGTTTAAGGAATAGATGATGTCTGTTTCTCCCGCTGTAATATGTCTGACTTCTGCACTCGTTCATTCGAGACAGGCGCCGAGTTCTCCTCTTGTTTTCCTTGGGGAATAGACAGATGGAAGGGGATAACAGGGCAATACAGCGTCCCTTAATTGGTCAGTGTTGTGCACAATACTGGTTGTTTGCCGTAATTGTTTAGTGCGGGCTATTGTCTGTTGCTTTCTCCTCTGCCATTGTGTGGCAGAGTACCTTCAGCTTCCAGGGAGCAGTGCAGCTATTCACAGGCATGCTGGGAAAGCGACCAGGGGAGTGGTGTGCTACAAAAGAGCTCCCTCTAGAAAAGCTCAGCCTGCATGCAGACATTCATCCAAAACATAATGATATTGTCTCCTTGTTGGGCTTTTGGCTGAGCGGCTTCTCTGTGTGTGGTGAGTGTGTAAGCGTTCAGACTGGTACAGTATATTTGGGTACAAGGCACCGATAGAGCTGCCGGACTGCAGGGTCAGTGTCAGTTGACCCATGACTGTAAACTTGCCTTGTCAAGTCAAGTCAAGTTTATTTGTACAGCACTTTTCATGATACAAATCATTGCAAAGCAACTTTACAGCAAATTAAGTTTCTACAGTATTTAGTGGTAGCTTATCAGTGGTGACTGTCAGTTAATGTCCATATGGCAGAAATGTACGGAAAAATCAATTTAACGCCTTGTGCGTTAATGAATTTTTTTGGAGTAGTAACATTATGAAAAACCATACAGTATGTTAGGGGAAAATACACTGCATTTTCTGTTCTTTCTTCTTTTCTGTCTCTCTAGATTTTTTATTATTTTTTTATTTGTTTTTCCCAGTAACACTTTATCGTACTTTTGATTAAGTACAATAGCATTACCACATGATATACTGTACCGATTAACATATCATTTGTTAGAAAGACAATAAGGTAAGATAAATTTAATAACAAATGTATCCATTGATCTTCTGGTTGTAGGTTATTGTTATTATTATTATTATTATTATTATTATTATTAGTAGTAGTAGTAGTAGTAGTAGTAGTAGTAGTTGTAATATTTATTTATTTATTTATTTTATTTATTATTCTTATTCTTTTACAGTTATACTATTGAACTGCAAAGTATTTCATGTTTTAATAATAATAATAATAATAATAATAATTAAAACAGTAACATTTAAATTACTTTTTATAAT
>NW_015631592.1:63617-84046 GCF_001515625.1 Sinocyclocheilus rhinocerous
TATTTATTTATTTATTTATTTATTTATTTATTTATTTATTTATTTATTTATTTATTTATTTATTTATTTATTTATTTATTTATTTATTTATTTATTTATTTATTTATTCTTATTCTTTTACAGTTATACTATTGAACTGCAAAGTATTTCATGTTTTAATAATAATAATAATAATAATAATAATAATATGACAATGATTTGTTTATTTATTTATTTATTTATGTTGCTTTCACATATTAAATCATAGAGCTTTTATTTTGGTGAAAATGAAATGCTTCTCTTTTGTTGACAATAGATTTATAAACCATTGTTAATACAAAATTGGGAAGATTCTTGGCGCATGTTGCATTTTTAAATACACACTATATGTGGCTTGCAGAGGTGGAGTTTGTGTGGAGCAGCATTTACTGTGAATCAAAACACTAAAACTATGTTAACATGAGCTGCTCATGTGAAAAGATCACAGTTAAATACGCAGTGCATCTGATTTTTACAATTTCATTGCTAAACCATATCCCATTATCAGCCATTGTTAGAATTTATAAAAAATAATCATAATAAAAACAAACAAACATAAATAAATAAATAAATAAATAAACAAACAAAACTGGTGAGTAACACTGTGTTCATTTCAGGCTCTGGTTATAACAGTTCAGACAGTTTACTTTGATTCTGTTTATTGCTGAACTTTTAAACCTTTTAAACATTTGCATGATGTTTTATTATGGGTAAAAAATAAATTGCAAGACAGGTTAGTCTTGTTGCTATGACAAATATGTTGTCACCCAAAAATGTAAAGTATTTGAACTTTTGTTCATCTTTAAAACCAAAATGAAGATATTTTTAATGAAACGTGAGAGATTTCTGTCCCTCTATTCCACCAAAACTTTGATGCATCAAAATGTTCATAAAGACATCATAACAGTAATCCATATGAGCCGAACGGTTTAATCCAAGTCTTCTGAAGAGACACGATTGCTTTGTATGATCAACTATTTTAATATAGGCTTTTATTTGGAAGTTCAAAAGATTTTTTACTTCTTCACTTCTTCATGTATCATGCTTGCACATTTGAGCTTCCATTTACCATTAAATGGATTAAACTGATTAAACCGCTCAATTCATATTCTTTTATTTCATAATTAGCTTTTTCAAGAATCAAAGTTTTGGACTTTCAGTGGATAGAAATCTCTCAGGTTTCATTAAAAATATCGTCATGTGTTTCGAAGATGAATGAAAGTCTTATATGTTTGGAATGACGAGGATGAGTAAATGATGACAGAACTTTTATTTTTCTGTGAACTATCCCCTTAAATTCACCAAGACCTGAGCATACCATTCTTTTTTTTTCCCTCTTTTTTTTGTTTTTTTTTGTTCTAAACTTGTTACCAATTTGTTTTACTTGTATTATTCTCACTGTTTATGCAGTATTTTGGGTCCCACTTTATATTAGGCGGCCTTAACTACTATGTACTTACATCACAAAATAAGTACAATGTACTTATTGTGTTCATATTGTATTGCAAAACACTTTTGCTGCTATTGAGGTGGGATACAGGTAAGGTTAGGGACAGGTTTGGTGGTATGGATAGATTTAAGGTGGGTTAAGGTGTAAGGGATGGATCAACAGTGTAATTATAAATGTAATTACAGAAATTAATTACAGATGTAATTACATGCAGGTGTTTTTAAAATACAAGTACTATGTAAAAACATGTATGTACACAATAAGTGCATTGTACCAAATGCTTAATTAAATTGTAAGTACATAGTAGTTAAGGCCACTTAATATAAAGGGGAACCGTATTTGGAGTAGTAAACTGTTTTATTGCTGTCAGAAATCACTTCACATGATGCTTGTATGGGAAGGTGCGTTGAAGCTAATGGTGGTGATTCAATCCCAGTGACTCAAACACCCTTTCTGTTACTCACCGACACCAGCAGGTGGCATTCTTTGAGGTAGGGTTCTGCATGTGTTTTTTTGTTTGTTTTTCTTTGCGCCAGCTCCCGCAAGATTCTGTCATGCTCCCACTAAACATATTTATATTTATTTTTAAATTTTCCCCCTGCTCCTGCGCACAAAATCTTGCAAGTAGAGATTGATGCAGATTTTTTTTAGTCTAATTCCAGTAAAATCTTGCTTCGGTTTCAGGCTTTTTTTATTATTATTATTATTATTTTTTTTTTTTACAATTCCCACATACAATGCTTCAGACCTCACCTTGCATTTGTCACAACAGGCAGAAGGAAGGGGATTTATCTTGCATTCACATAAAATAGAAAAACATTGCGCTCTCTAACCTTGCGCCTGCAAAACAATTATTTCCATTGCGCAATAGACAAATAACATTTTGTACTGTAAAACATAAAGTTAATTTGAGTAACTTATATTTTATTGTAGATATTTAATATTTCTGCACCTACACACGGGAACTGAAAACTTGTCCGGTGTCACATTCAAAAAACATGCTTCAAAAGGGAGAAGATATCAGTATGAGATTCATTCAGAAACACTGTTTCACCACTAGCCCCGATGCGAATCACGCGCTAAGAATTTATATAATTGTGTTGCAATTTACAGTCTTACTTTGCAGTGTTCCTAAAAAACTAGTGCATTGTAAAGAGGTCTTCTGGCAGCCGTATTAGTAAAGGTAGCAGCTGTAATGAGCACATGTTTTCTCTATCAGGCTACAACCCAAGAGATTAATTAGGCCGCCTTTGTAAAGCTGTTTCAAAACAGGAAACAACTTAATCGCAACTTAAACTGACTGATGTTAGAGAAAGATGTGCAAGAAATCTGAGATCAAAAGTTACAGCTCAATTTACATTTAGCCCTTTAAAGACCCCGTTTAGCACAGAGCCGTACATCAACGTAAATATCCTGCGCCATTAACTTGTCGTATCTGTTTATTCATAGAGATTCTCCTGATCGGAAACAAGCTTCTTCTCTGCTGTTTGATGGAGGAGTCGCAAGCGTTTTGCTTTATGGCTTGTATATCTGGAAACAGCCGCATTCATTGTAAAGCTATTCGCGGGGCATTTTTTTTTTCTCCTCGCAGCAGCTGATCTCCCATTTTTATTAAATCTATTTTAGTGCTTCCGAGCAATGCACATTTTATCCTCTTAATAGTCAAATTAGTATATACTCCAGCAATTACTTAATGTACTCTAATGAGATTTCCCCACAAAACGGCAGGATTCATTTATTTTAATGCGCCAGGGCTCTTTCCAGGGAGTTTATGCATCATGTCCCTTCAGAAGTCAAGCAGCGCTGGAGTCATAAATAGTGTGCATGGCTCAAAGGATGCTGTGCTGCTCTCTGGTTTGTAGGCCTGTGATCTCCCCTGCAGCCTCGTACTTGAGCTCTTCTCCTCTGGGAGAATAACAGCGATGTTCAGGTCGTTCTTGACCTGTGCTGAAGTCTGACTCAAGAACTCTTAAATATTCATGCATTCATGGATCTACATGCGACGGACTCTAAAAGCAGGATTGGAAATATTAAAAAGAAATGCTAAAAAAAAGTCCAAGGGTTCTTCTCTGTTTGGAATAGTGTTTATCTGGTATGCTTATGCACTATAAAATTCAGCAGGCACTTTCCACGAATAAGGTTGGCATCCCATTGCTGGTCTGAAGCTTTACAATAACAAATTCCATAGATTTGTTGTGAAAAGTATTAAACATGTTAGATAAATGATTATATAAATTAACATGCATGACAAGTAGAACATTTTAAGCAAATCAGTTGTCTGAGCAATCCCTTCATAAACCCCATTTAAATCAATCAATCAATCAATCAATCAATATTGTGATATACAGGACACAAGCTAAGTATTGACACTATTTATTTCATGCTCAAGCATTTTACTCCTGTTATCAAAAGTATTGTAAGAACATTAATAAATAAAATGTAGGCCTATGCACGTATGTTTATGTACTGTATATGTTTGCATTTATGGGAAATATAAGTTTATCAATAAAAATAAACCAATATTTGGTGTTTGATGTTATTTTTTCAGTTACAAACCTGCTACAAAAATGCAAACATTATTTAAAGAGAATTTTTTATTACATATTTTTCTAAGTACTGACAATTTTATATAGTAGTAGTAGTAACAATAATAATAATACATCACTCCATTTCAAGTTTTACACGCTTTAGTTTCAGCCATTATTTTGTACTCTTCTTGTGGAAAGTGCTAACAGTATTTTAAATCCCAAATAGCATGAACCGATAATATGTGAAATTGAATTTTGTACAACCGAACAAACTTTGCTCCTCCAATATTTCTCTCTGCTCATTTGTCTTTGGCTTCGAGACCGTCATATCGCTGATATACTCTGGAAAGGTGAAGCAGGTCTAACAGCATTAATCCTCAAGGGCTGAAGATTGCTCAGCGTGCTCCAGATGTTATCATTTTATTGTTTTTATAGGGTTCTATTGCACAGTAAAGTCAATAAACACAGAGTTTACTTCTCCAGTTCTTCCATTGGTGGAATCTTGGCAGTAAAATGCATTTCTGAAAATCTCAGCAGATTGTTATGAAATGAATTTGCCCAAATGGCTTTAAACTTTCAAACCTCTGTGCAAAAACTCTATCCACAAGCTATAGGCCTGTGTATGTTTTAACAGAGAATGAAAGGTGACCTGCAGGCCTTAAGAAGGCAAGGTACCTTTGATGAAGCCATTTACTTTTCTCTTTCTCTCTTTCACTCTCCTCATCTCCATTATGGCCTTGAACTTTAAAAGCCTGAGCTGTGACTGTCAGACACTCTTTCTTTCTGCTGAGCAGATCGAAAAGGGTTGCTTAAGTACACAAGCGAGCTAGCCGACAGCTCTAAATGCAAAACACCTCCAGAGGTTTGGATGTGGTGCCAGGCTTCGTCTCCGGGTTCAGCTTGGGTTCATTTGACAGTGATTTCTCTTGTTTTTTAGGTGGAATTTTTGAACAAATGGATGGACCCGTGGCGCTCGTCAGCTCCGAGGAACTGGCCTTTAAATTTGCAGTTAATAATATCAACAGAAACAGGACATTATTGCCCAACACAACGTTAACATACGACATTCAGAGGATTAATATCTATGATAGCTTTGAGGCCTCCAGAAAAGGTGAGTTGTGTGAAAATGTAAAGCTTTGTGGCTGTGTTTAGACTACTACTTACCCAAAAATGAAAATTTGCTGATCATTTAGTCCCTCGGGTCATCCAAGATATATGTTAGTTTGTTCAAGGGAACAGATTTGGAGAAATGTTGCATTCCATAACTTGCTCACCAATGGATGCTCTGCAGTGAATGGGTGCCGTCAGAATGAGAGTCCAAACAGCTGATAAAACCATCACAATAATCAGTCCATCAGTTAACGCCTTGTGAAGTAACCCAGCAGGCACACAATGTCATAAGACGTTGATATTTGGTTAAATTTCGGTTACGACATCGGGTGACCAAAATTCAATGTAAATTCAACGTCTAATGTCAATGTTAAATTGATGTCCAATACCGACGTCAGCTGACGTTGATATTTTGTTGTTTTTAGGTTGTGTAACTAAAATCCAATGTTAGGTCAACGTCAAATTGACGTCAAATATTGACGTCAACCCGATTTTCATTTTCAGCCAAAATGCAACATCTGTCTGACGTCATGTCCAATGTCAAAGTGACGTTACATAGACGTCCGGTGCCTGCTGGGAAAAAGCTGCACGTTTGTAAGAAACAAATCCGTTATTAAGGCCTTTTAACTTTAAACAGTTACTTCTGCACAAAATACCAGCCCATAATCCTTAATAACGCATCCTTCAATAAAAAACCCCATCTCCTTTTGTCCTGTATATACACCAGCATTTTTGTTTAGAACTCATCTGCATTTTGTATGGCTTGAGGGTGAGTACATTTTCAGCAAATTTTAATTTTGGGGTGACCTATTCCTTTAAGTAAATGTAACCTTTAACTCTTTAACCAGTAAGCAATAACTTTTATTAACTCTTAATATATTTCTTAGGTCAAAACCCACTTTAAAGGCCTCATGTTCTGACCACAAACACAGTAAAAAAAGTACTATTGTGAATATATATTTAATTAATATTGCTATTCTATCTATTCAAATTATGACAGAATGAAACTTACCACTGCTTTGTAAAACGTACAAAGGAATATTCTGCATGCAGTGACATTTCTGTTTTGACATTTCTTACCACATGACCCACCGTCTGCTCTCGCCAGCGTGCGACCAGCTGTCTTTAGGTGTAGTTGCCATATTTGGGCCGTCTCACAGCTCCTCATCGAATGCTGTACAGTCTATCTGCAATGCCCTGGAGGTGCCACACATTCAAGTGCGATGGAAACACCACCCGATGGACAATAGGGATACATTTTATGCCAACCTGTACCCGGATTACTCTTCTCTCAGCTATGCTATCTTAGACCTGGTGCAGTTCCTCAAGTGGAAGACAGCCACCGTGGTTTACGATGACAGCACAGGTGAGCAATAATGGCTTTATGTCAGTGTGTCATTGTAAACTGTGTTACTTGATGAAGTCCTTGCAGCCAAAGTGGGACCGCCACCTTTAAAAGTGTATTTTAGACTCTGTACTTCAGTGATAAGAAGCAGAAGTCTCTTAATTTTCCTGTTGCTGTCTTCAGGCCTCGATATTCTAGAAACAGTTCGCATTAAAGTAATCGAGCAATGCTGCTTCTGACAGGAGCGGGAATGGAAAGCAATTCATCTGAGATGCAAAATATGTGATAACAACATTTATTATTAAAAGTACAACCAGGATAACTGCATGTTAAATTGAATGTCTGCTTTATAGTACATGTTTTCAGAGCTGTGGCACAGAGGGAAGCATTTTGCTTTCAAAATTTTAGCAGATCTTCTCACAAAGGACCCGGGTTTGAATCTGAGCTTGGTCATGTCCTGGTTTTCCTATCTCTCTCCGTCAAAATTTTACATGGTTTTTAGCTAGTCCAAGATGGTCATTGATCTAACTTGGTCTAGACCAGTTGGTCAACTTGGTCTTTCAATGGCAAGTACAAATTAAAATGAATTAATTAAAGGAAATTAATCTGTGAATTCATTGTACTGTACAATGTCCTGGCAGAAAATTACCAGCACCTTTTCCTAGAAAAGATTGATTGATTGATTGATTGATTGATTGTGCATGCAGGGTGGACAATATAATGACATGGGAATTTAGTAATTTTGAAATCATCCCAAAATTGGAACTTTAATTTAATATTGACCAAATATTGGCCCATTAACTGGACTAGCCAATATATTGGTTTATGTCTAGTGATATCAGTGTGGTAGACCGTCTTCTTCAAGTTGGTTACAGCTGTTAGGCCACATTCAACAAACAACATACCAGCTACCTTGTTCAAAAACCTGCTTGACTCCCCTAGGCTGGTTTGAGCTGGTGCTGATATACTAAGTCATTGACTCTGGCACTCAACTCTTCTTGTGCAGGTTTAATCAGACTCCAGGAGTTAATTATGGCTCCATCCAGGTATAACATCAGGCTGAAGATCCGACAGCTCCCTCTGGACACCACGGACACCAGACCTCTGCTCAAAGAGATGAAAAGGAGCAGAGAGTTTCGTATTATCTTCGACTGCAGCCACATAATGGCTGCCCAGATCCTCAAACAAGTGAGTTCATACTCTGTTAAAGTGATGCACACTCATATCATACTATCCACTGATGTTCTCTCAGAAGTCAAGCCTGTTTGAAGTTTTAGTCCAGATCTGGAGAAGCTGTTTTGGATTAGGATCTGACGTTTTAAATGAAATATGCTATATCTTTTGCTGGAGGCAGAATGGAGATGAAGCTACACATACATGTGAACATGTAGAGTGGCCCCAAAAAGTGTTAACTGTTTCTTTATGCTATCCTTATAAAAAGTATCAATGTCATTGCAAAAAGCCATTCAATATTTATCTTTTGGCACCCTTATGAAGGCCTGTATGAGCCGATACACATTGGATTGAATTTTTGTAGCCTCCTAAAAAGGTCTCTATATCAAATAAATGCGAGTGCCTGGTTAATATTGTATGTTTTAATTTTATACAGAAACACCTAGTGCTATATGTTTGAATTGTGTATCTTTTTAGAGCACCTAGTATTTTTTGATTGCCAGAAAAAAGGCTTAAATTTGAAGTGAGGATAAAACAATAGATATGCTTCTCTAAATGAAGACTGCGTTAAAAGAATTTAGTCACTTTGTGCTTGTTAGTACAGCTGTAGCTCTTGTATCATTTGTTTGAAGATGCCATTTGCTTTGAAGTTTTTAGAGAGCTAAACATCAAAGGTTTGTAGGCACCTAAAAAGTTTGCTAGTCATGCATAACTTAAGTCGATGGCAGCACATAGCACATAGAATTATACAGACAAATGTTGCAAAAGCTTAAAGTATACTTCAGTTTTGACTTGATATATACTTATACTTTCAGCTATATAAGCATATGCATATAGCTGAAAGTATAGACTTTTAAAGTATGTGATTATAAATATAATTGATACAATGATGTCATATTTGAGAGATAAAAAGTCAAAATTATGAGATACTTCATCATAACGAGATACAAAGTTGAATGTGATGCTAAATCAGAATTGACAAAAAGTTGAAATTATGGCATGTCTCAATTATGAGATAATAAGTCATAATTACGAGATAAAAAGTAGAAATTATGGCAACTCAAAATTATGAGATAACAATTTAAAATTGTGGCATACTAAATCATAATTATCAGATAAAATAGTAACAATTATGGCATAAGAAGTAAAATGAGATAAAAAGAAATAATTAGGACATAAAAAGACTATTTTGTCATAATTGTAAATTATGTCATAATGGCTTCATCTCATAATTTCAACCTTTTCCGCATAATTACAACTCATAAATTTAACTATGTAAAAATGTAACTTATGAAATGTGTATGTGTAACTTATGACAGCCTTTAAATAAACCAAATTTGACAAATTTGACCTCTCTGACTCTTACCGCACCACCTACTGGTCATTAAATATTGTGTCATGGTCAGCGATTTTGCCTATATAATTCATCCATTAAGTGAGTTTTAAGTGTCTAAATGCTTTTTTGGGCCATTATACAAAATACTATTTCTCATCTTTTATTAGCCTGAAATATAAATACAGACCAAACTCTGGGATGTCAGTTAAGAAACTTAGCAGTGTAGTCTTGAAAGAAATCAGATTTTAATTTTTTTTTTTATCCAGTGCTGTAGATGCGAAGGGAAGATTTAGGTCGTGCGTTCACAAACTTGTCCTTGCAACAAAAAATCTCATCTGATAACATCGCAACTGCTATGGAGAATGTTTACTTCGGGTCAAATGGGGACTGAATATGTTTTTCTATGTATATCTAAGAGAAAACACTGCTTTAAACCTCGTATGGGTTTCAAAGGCTCTCCAGACGGTATTTTGCTCTTCATTTCATTCAGCGTTGACGCCCCTGCATGTATCTTCCAGTTTAACTGTAGGCTGCATTATTTCGCATTTGAACTTATGAAAAAGTTGTGTCATTCTCTGTGGCCCGAGTCCTCTTAATAAGCTTAGTCCTGCGGTCACCTGTCTACAACCTGTCTGCGGCTCGTTTTTCTCTGTCAGCCTCTCCTGAACTTCTGTCGGTGCATGTACTCCCCCTCAGGCCAAAGAGAAATAGGAAATGCAGTCGGACACAGAGTCTGTCTGAGATGTCTGTGGGCTAAATCCCAGAAGTCTTTAAAAGGCAGTCTATGCTTGTGTGTGTGTGTGTGTGTGTGTGTGAGAGGGACTGCGTGATATAGAAAGTACAGGCACAGACATAGAAGGGGCTATTTCTGCAACCCATTGTAAGAAATGAAACCATTTCTGACTTTTTCACAAACTCGAGTGATTACGGTCTAGAAGAGGGAAAGAGCTCAGCATAACCTTGAGTTTTCCTCATGGCAGATGGCATAATTAAAGCAGACATACTGTATGAGCACCAAGGGAAAAGGGAGCATTTGTATGAACATTGAAGGAAATATATTGGGAGTAGCTATGACCAATGTATGAAGCAATCAGTATGTTTGAATACAGGAATAGGGTCCTATGATTTTCATGATGCAGAAAATTTGATTAGAATCACAGAATCCAGACTTAAAAATGGAACCGTATATCCTAGAATGCCATGGAATTTTGCCACATTTAGATTAATAAATCAAAAAGTAGGGCTGTATGCTTTATCAGATTGCAAAATGGAATAGTGTTTGTTAATATTGAAGCACAAAACAAAAAAATAATAATTTGTCTATATTTTAAAAGATTACATTTTAAATATGTTTGGTGCATCCGTTATCACAATTTTTAATGTTATATTTGTTATTAACCATAAAAATAATCCAGAATACAGAATTTCATAAAAATAAATAAATGCATACATACATACATACAAATAAACAACACATTTCATAGGGCACTATTATTGTTAAAATTGTAATAGATTATTACATTTTTAAAGTTGTATGGATTCAGTTGATTAGACATACTTTTTGATTATTAACTAAACCATTAGAACGGAATCCTGAAAAGAAAAAAAAAACAAACAAAAAAAACTGAATTTGAAGTTGGACAAACAAATAGGAATAGAATAGAATATAATTGAATATAATTGAATTGAATTGAATTTCCATGGGGTGGGTGGGTATGGATTTCATAGAGCCCTATAGTAATAGTAAATTTATTTTCATCCTCAGGTCATTCCAAACCATTTTGTCAAACGTCCCCTTTCACTTTTGTTGTATGCAAAAGATCAGCATCAATAGTCTTATCTTTTGTGTTCGGTAGAAGAACAAAAGTCATATTTGGAACAGTATGAGGTGGTCATCTATCTTTTGAAGGGCCCCTATCTCTACTAAAAGCTAACTGTTGTGCTATATGCTACAAGAAACACAGATGGAGAGAGACGTCGATAAATCAACAGAGTTGAATAGTTCTTCATAGTTCCGCTATTTTGATTCAATCTCATTTGTTGTCATTGTTTGTGTTGGCTGCCACAATGATTGGCAAATTACTCTGACATGACATAGTGACCTTTTTCATTGTTTTTTTCTACCCCACCCCTCCTCTTCCTCCAGGCCCAGATGATGGGGATGATGACAGAGTACTATCACTACATCTTCACCACTTTGGTAATGTACCGCAGTACTAATGGCAAATTGAATGTCATTTGTTCTTGTGCTGCTCCCACTTTATTTTTTGATGAATGGATTTTAATTGCAGATGAGCTTTGGATCCAGTCTGGAATATCAATTTAACTTGATAAAACAGCCTTAATGGAGTTTCTGCCACCCCAGTGTAAACATTAGCCCTTCCCTTAAGCTCAGATCAACAAAACGTCTTTGAAAAGCCTTTACAAAGGCAACAAAGTGATTGACAACTGTGTTCCACCTCTGGATTTTCAAGCTCAGAAGTTTAAATTGCAAATCACTATTTTTAGAGATTTCCTCACAAACAATTTCTCTTTAACAAATTTTGGTGCTGTTGCTAAATCTAGTGATCCTACTACAGAGGCCTCATATAAGACATATTCAGAAAGTTCTGCTGTTATTTTAGCATTGTTTATGTTATTTATTAATGTTTTAAATAAGCTTCCATGTTTATATTTTACAATTTAATTTCAATTTTAGTTATTTTTGCAATTATTAGTAGTATTTTTTAAAACTGTTTCTTTATAGCTTAAATTTGTATTTAATTTACTTATTTTATTATTTAAACAAACTTATTCACTTGGTTTTTGGGACAGAGTTTGAGTGTCCTTGAAATGCACCATATATGTCAAGCATCTGAGTTATGAGTGAGGTTTACTGATCCTTGCTAAAGGCTTGATTACTACCCAACACACTGAAAACTAATCAACTGTGTGTTTTTCATTAGATTATTAAAATTTTTCAGCCCATGTGAATTGAGCTATGTTATTTTCACACATTTATCATTTGTTATGATGAATAGACTATAGCAGTCACCCTGAGGAGATACGCAAGTTGAATTTCACTGGAAGACAATGCGAATGTACTAAAATAAAATATGTTTCTAGAATGTGTATTTTTTATATAATTGCACAGAAATTGAAGCACACAGCAAATATGCATATGTATATATGTGCTATTTTTCATTTATAAAAATGTGGATTTGTCAAAACATTTAGGCAGTTTAGGCATTTATATTAAGTGTAAAAACAGTAGTAGATAAGTGCTTACACCAAGTATAAATAACATCTTGTTCTCACAAAATGCAAATAGTTATAGATGTTATTCAAAGTGTAAACAGAAGTAATGTTGTGTGTACTGAAGGTAAATTATCTAAACAATAGTAAGCAAAGATAGTAAGAAAAAAAATATATATATATATGTATATATATATATATATATCAACCCTGAAAATACATTTTAAGTGTCATGCCTAATCAAACTATGCACTCAGATCTGATTATTTTATATGCAAAATATAGTTTATATAGTTTATATATGCAACTTTTAGTTTAGAAAGAAAGAAAGAATTTGTATTTGAAATAACAATTTGCATATTAATTGTTGATAAAAATTTAAAAAAAAAAAAGTGTTTGACGACAGTGCTGTGGCAGATTAAATTTGGTGAGTCCAAAGCACCTTCTGCTTTAGGATCTCTAAATGAACTGTATTTTCCTGGCGGGTCGCATATCATTTTTCGAGGTTTTTGTTAGCTGTGCGCCTTTTTTCTTTCGCGATCTTTCGCGAACAATGGAGCTGCGTTGGAGTGTTTGATAGTATTTTGGGTGCTGTCATCATATCGCTACACCATACAATTTGCAGAAAGAGAAAGCTGAAAAGGTTTTGAGGTTAATGTGTTACAAATAAATCAAGCATAAAGCTTGATATATTATTTTAACCTGGTGAAATGTAAATGACACAGCGCACGAAACTATATTCGTTTCTTTTTGTTTAAATCCATCTGGACCATACAACAGGACTCTCAAAGCCTTGACATCCGGGTATCCGGGAGACAAGTCAGTAAATTCGAGTAAAATCACAGGCTTCGCTTATCCCGTGCGAATGCACCACACGAAATTCAGATGTGGGGGGGTAATTTCAAAATCACACAAGGTCCCCAGATAATACTAATCCCGTGCGAATAGGGCTAATGACATAATAAAATGAACAATGTATCTATTTTCGTAATGATATTTTTTACAATATTCCAACTGGAATTCCACTACATTCTAAGCATTTGAGCATCGATCATCTCTTAATTATCTCTTAATGCCGCACTGATACAGTAAAACATTAAGATGTAAAGAAGCCATAAAACAGGCTTCCATCATAACATCTACATTTAACAAGAAATCATTTATGCTATAGTTCAAAAAGTGCTGTTTCTCGGGGCAAGCATTTTTCTGCATGTGTTTGTCATGCTTCTCTCCGAACAGTTCCAGACCCACAGGGTGTTAATGAAATAGTCTATTATGTTCTACCACATTTCTTCGCCGCCCCCACCTTCGCAACATGTTTGGCAATATGTAGGATGGTACAAGAAACAGAGCGACTGTTCTCAGAATAACACTCCAGACAATAGCATGCGTAGTGTGGGTGTGTGTTGGTATTATTCTAGAGCGTTAATTAGCCTCAGCATATTACGGGAAGTTCTTTCAATGAACACGGTCTTGCTCATTTTGCCATTCATTCTCTGTTTTATAGAACCCTGTGTTAGATGGCTGCGCCTTTTGCTTTGACCTCGTAAAATGAAAAGATCTTGATTAATTTAGACTTAATCTTAATGCTATTTTCCACCCCAGCAATTTCATTTTGAGAGTGTTTCATCCCACTGCATTGAGAATGTGAAATTCTGATCCTTTTTTGAAGAATCCACACTGTTAAAATCATTGAATGCCCAGATATAGTGACACATTTCAGTGTCAGGTCGACATTCAGAGCGGTGTGAAGTGTTTACGGTTCGATTCGCTGGATGGGAGCAATGAAGACCGGATTACAGAGGAAATAACTGTTTCAATCAGCTATTGTGCGAATGACTCCTGGCTCACTGTCTATACATGCTGGCACAGAGGTGTACGTCCTACTATGTTCATCTGGCTGTGCCCAGGCGGCCTGGAAAGCATGGTATTATCCTTAATCTCTTTAATTTTTGCTCTGTTTATCTTTTTTTTTACCCCCCTCTCTATCTCCTGCTTTTATTAGGGGACAAAGAGACAAGAAGCCTCTCACCCAGCAACAATGAAGCTCGATTCAGGCCGGTTAAATGAGATCTTTTCTCTCTCTTGCTCTTCCTCTAGGATCTCATGGCCATAAACCTGGAGCCGTACCGCTTCTGCGGTGTCAATATGACTGGCTTCCGCATCCTAAACGTGGACAATCCTCAGGTTGCCTCCATTGTGGAGAAGTGGTCCCTTGAGAGGCAGTTTCCCCCAAAACCTGACTCCGGTATCCTGGAAGGGATCATGACGGTATGCTTCCATTTTCTCTCTGAATATCACCGCCAGCGAACCAAAAAATAAATGCCAAATTAAACAATGGCACAAAAGCTTTGAATAGGTTCCACTTTCACTGTAACTAATGTAATCCATAGCCGTACTTATTCAGTTAATCCATACTCTTAAAAAAATAACCTTTAAAGGAGCTATTTATTACTTTATATATTCTGTGAGCTGTTTCAGATGGATTTGGTGTCTGTAATAATACTATTTGCCATGGTTGAGACTTAAATACAGTATCTACTTTTATTTGCTAGGTAATATAATATTTTAGACTGCAGCAGTTCAGATTTAATAATCCCAAATGGTATGCCTCATGCACTGCCATTGTTGAATACCATAATATCATAAAGACTGGTTTCAACTGTATGGCTTTTGTGATTATCTATTAATCTATTTCACAGTAGTTCAAATACTCCTACACTGTTCTGTAGAATTTCTGATTATTTTGATGTAGAGGCGTACTGTTATTACAGAAAAAAGAAATGCATTCAGTGCTACCATTTAGTCTAAATTGACTGTTCATGAATATCAACGTGTACTGCTTTATGTCTTTTGTGCAAGGTTGAAACTCTGGAATACACATCTTATATGGTATTATTGGATCTGCAACAGCTAAGTTGCTGCCACATCCATCTGTATGTTGAATGTTTAATACAGACCATTGCAACCACTCAGTTTAGTCAGTCCAGTTATTGACTGAAAGTACTTTTCCATCTAGTCTAGTGCTCCCAACACTCTCATAATATCCACACCTCTCAAATCACAACAACTTTTTGCCTGGTTACAAGAAGCCTATGGCAAGGACGATATAAAGGACATCTCAGTGAACACTCGTCCTCCTTCCTGCGGACATGCTCGATCTAGAGTAGCTCACATTGCCTGAACAATGCACACTTCAAGCCATCATCTCTCCAGAAGATTGTTACAGGATGTGTTAGAGACTCGGCAAGTGGGTGGTCTACCAGTTATTTCTTGCTTTTTATTCATTGTCCAAAGTGTTTGCAGAAAGAATCAGTCCAGTAGCTGTTGCTTTATGGCTGGTGACAGTAGCAGAGCTGGAAAGTAACATTTTGTTGTCTATATTGAGTATTTTGATTCTTGCTTGGGTCATGAGGGTCAGTGGACAAGCATTCTTGACTCTCTGTGCATTTCAGTTCTTAAATGTTATATGTCAGGGGTGTCCAATCCTGCTGCTGAATGGCCAGCATCATGCAGATTTGCCCAACACACCTGACTGCAAGTTTTTTTGTAATTCTGAAGACCTTGTTCAGGAATTACCTGGTTCGGGTGTGTTTTAAATTGGGGTTGGAGCTAAACTCTGCAGGACAGTGACAAGAGCACGATTGGACATATATGTTAGAGGGAATGTTTTAAGTGCATAGAAAGAAACCGACTGGAGAGGGCTGGAGACCAGATACATTCAAACCACAGTAGATGTTAAAGTTCTTTGATGAGCTGAGCTTGGGGGATCAAAAACCTTGGTCAGATTTGTGAGGTACAAGGTTTTATGCTGCTGCCAGCATTGCTCCTGGAGTTGGTGAAGCTATGTCTGTCATAATTCAATGTGCAAAATAACACTTTTTAGCCTGCCATGTAGGGGAATACATTGTGAACTTTTTTGGAAGATGTTCTTTGTTCTTTTGCCAACACTTAAAAGCAGAGATAGGTAACTCTGGTCTAAGAGGGTCACCTCATCCTGCAGAGTTTAATCTCTAATCAAACAAAACTCTCTGTAATATTTGAGTAATCCTGAAAATGTTGGTTTGATTTATCAGGTGTGTTTGATTAGGGATGAAGCTAAACTCTGCATGACAGCAGCCCTTTAAGACTCTTATGAAATGCACATAGTTTTATAATACATTATCTGCAGTAATGCCACTGGATTGCTATTGGCTCACTTAGTATCTTAGTTGGAGTAGTTAATTTCTGTTCATTTTGAGTTCATTGAGTTCATTTTACTACTTTTGGAGGTGTGTTTAAGGCATCTTATAGGTACATTTTCATAGTTCTTCTTAGAGCATATTCTGATGTAGGGCATCTGATTAAGGCATTTCATAAATTTGCCATTTATGTATTTATTTTTTTGGATCATACATGCAGAGGCTGTTCAGCATTTTCATTCAGTTTAGAGAGGTTTTGAGAAATGCTTTGGCAGTATCTGAGCTTACAGTAGACCGGAAAACAGTGTTATGAAAATGGAGAGAACAAACTTACAAAAGCAGTATCTGGCAGTCCTTAACATTCAGCTGTAGCCTGTTTGCTGTAGATTGAGTGTGTCTCAATGGGAACTTGTGGTTGGATTTGGCTCAGAAGTATGACTTGGCTCAGAAGTATGAGTTTTTTGTTTAAATATATATATATATATATATATTTAAACAAAAACTGCCACAGCTTCATAACAAAAGTCCCATTACTCATGTAATACAATAATACCTACCCGGTCTCATGGCAAATACATACCTGGGGGCACATTTTTGCAAGACGCGAAATACGTACCAATAAGTACATATCACTGCATAGACAATAGGTTTGTTCGGTAGCTCACGGAGTACGGAGACGTACTTGAGAGTAGAGGAGCTCCGGTTCAAATCCCGTGTAATTACGGTTCAACAAAAATGTTCAAATCTGCATATAAGGAAGTTAAAATGGCACGGTTGCATCAAAAAAATTGTTTTTATATCAGTTTTGCATTTGTTAACACTATCGGGTAGGTTTAGGGTTGGGTTTGGTGTAGGGCATATTTCCAACACGATAGAGCATTAACTTTTAGCGACAGTCCCCGGATATTTGAATTCTGAATCGCCGCAATACGTACCTGAAGAAACGTAATAAAAACACAGCAATACGTACCTATATCAACGTAATAAAAACGTGCCAGGGTTGACGTATTGAACCTGTATTTTAGCGCCACTCAGTGGACATTTATCTTTGAAACTGCGGCGAAACGTGCAGTAAGGTATGTAAAAACGGTGTTGCAGAAATGTACGCAGAGGTACGTATTTTTATGAGACTGGGTTGAATAATACAGTATATACATGACTATGTTAATCTAATAACATTCAGTATGGATATACCATATTTATGCCAAAATGCCATGGTTAGTGTTAATAAATGTTACAGTAATGATAGTGTTACTACATGATAAATGTCCATAATAAATGTTGGTAATTTGTTGAAACAACTTCTAACTGGATCATTCATGCCACAAACTTCCTTCTGTTCAGTCTCAATCTTCTGTTCAAGTTCAATCTGTTTTATTTGGTTTTAAATCACCAACGCATCTGGGGATTGTAACAGATCATTCAGTGCTGAATTCAAGTGCTTCTCACGGGATCACATGATCAAGATCAGTCCACAAATAAACATACCTGCTCTGAGTTCCGCTGTTTTGTTCCACTTTTGGAGCATTTGCCGTTTGATGTTTCTCATCAAAAATAGCAGTGCAAAATCAAAGACAGTTGGGCAACTTTGTAGCTAACGAAATGCAAACAAAACTTAGTCACACCAGCATGACGAAAGGTCATAAAATGCGACCATTAGTCGCAGTTTGAAGACGTGCAATCTAGAATCAAGCAATACATTGGATTCTGATTTTACAGTACAAATATAGAAACAATTAGTTGTCAAACACTTATTCTTTAACTTTTAGACATTTATACTTCTAGCATTGTTGAGTTAAAGAACAATGAACAATGATGGATTACTAAAAAAGCATTGTTCATATCAAGTGCAGTTCATCTAATTTGCAAATAAAGCACTTGCTTGTTAGTAGCTCATTATATTAGCACCCCTTATTAACCCTTATGCACTATCAAAACAAGTATGAACCCTGGAAACTTGGGCACACAACAACATGAAAATGGTGCCTATTTCTTGAACCACAACCCCCTTCCTCCTCCTCCTCCTCCAAAAACAACAACACATGTATTCATACACACGGTCTCATAGCATCAGACTTGAATCAAAGGTTGAGGATTTCGGTTACACTTTATTTCGATAGTCCACTTTAGACATTCTATTAACTATAAGTAACTTTGTAACTACATGTCAACTACATGTCAACTAATTCTCATTAATTTGCAACTACATGTCTACTAACTCTCAGAGTAGACTGTTAGGGTAGGTTTAGGGTTAGTAGAATAAGTTGACAAAGAAAGTGTTAGAAGATAGTCTTAAGTGTTAAGCAGACAGTCTACTAATACTCGACTAACTGCTAGTTGACATGTAGTTGCAAAGTTACTTACTGCTAATAGAATGTCTAAAGTGGACTATCGAAATAAAGTGTTACCAGGATTTCTTTTCTACTTACATTTTAATTCAAGTGTGCTAATGGTCCTGAGCAGTGGCCCAGTTTGCCATTTGACAAGGTTGTCAACTGGTCAGGTCTTGCACTCCTCCCGCTTGTCAGATCCTTTCAGCTGACATATCACCCCCCTATTTATTCCAGACAGATGCTGCTCTGACGTACGACGCAGTCCACATCGTGTCGGTTTCTTACCAGCATGCGCCGCAGATGACTGTCAACTCATTGCAGTGTCATCGCCACAAACCCTGGAGGTTCGGAGGACGCTTCATGAGTTTCATTAAAGAGGTAATGACAATCGCTGATGGCAGTGCTGTCACAAACACTTCAGCTCTCCCAGAGGTGTAAAGTATTGGAGTAAATGTAATTAGTTACTGTACTTGAGTATCTTTTTGGATACTTTGTAGTTGTACTGAGTATCAAAGATATTAGCAACTTTTACTCTCTACTTCACTACATTTTTGAATGAGTATCTGTACTCTTTACTCCACTACATTTGAAATGAGTGTTGCAGTTACACATTAAATTTTGCATGGACCTAGCTTTTTCTGCAGCAATTTATTTCTGCTACAAAAGACGTGATACTGCCTATTACAGGTCACTGAAAGTACTGCATCAGATACTCTTAAGACTTTACTCAAGTTGTTTTGAAATTGGTGACTTGTAACTTGTAGTGGAGTAATTTTCACTGTAAGGTATCTGTACTTTTACTCAAGTATGGTTTTTAGGTACTCTTTACACCTCTGAGCTCTCCAGAGAAAAGATAAGATATATAAGATATTGTTTAAATAACACAGTATCAGCTTATCTGCTGAACACTTGTCACTGATGCCTGTTTAAACAAATTTTAAGAGGTTGTCTTTTTATTTTTGATGTAATCTACATTAATTTTATACGGTGACCCCCCAAAAAGTATTTGCACACGTTAGAGATGATTACAAAATCTTAATTTGAATATTTGAATAAATATTTTAATTTTCAATCATTTTCAATATTTGTAATTTTAATTTTAATGAAAGATAGCTTAAGCACACTTTTCAAGTTAAATATTTCATTACACTTTGGTAGGTCTGAAAGTAGAATCAATATATACACAACTCAAATTGAAGACAAAATGCATTTGGTCAGTTTTTGAAATTCTCATACCCCGACCCCAGGAGGTTAATGTGATCATTTATATTTGTGGTGTGAACTTGAAGAGAACTTAATACAGCCACTAAAATCACCTTGACACCAGTTGCTTAAAAGTAACATTAACAATGATGTTATTTGTAAAGTTGTTAGCTGAGAAAATATCTAGACTAGCAGCATTTATAAATGCTATTTTGTTTAGTTTTTTATTTTATTTTATTTTGATATGCAATGTCAGCCAAGGGTCCATAGAGATACTGCAGTGAGTCAGTGGAGAAGACTTTGTATGGAACAATATTTTTTACAGTAATATTCTTAAGTTATTCAGAGAAAATCAAGCTTTTATTTTTTAGTTGTCGACCAATATGGATTTTTCAGTGGTGCTTGTTGATATCTTAGGAAGCAGGGTGGCTGATGTCCAATATATATATATATATATATATATATATATATATATATAATAAAAAACCAGAATCACTGAGTTGGAAAAAGGATCACCC
>NW_015631592.1:84126-95280 GCF_001515625.1 Sinocyclocheilus rhinocerous
TCAAATTGTACAAAAAAAATTCTGAAATTAATTGTATATATTTTTTTTAATCATATTTACTAAATTATATAATAAAAAATACTCAACATGAAAAACAAACAAAGGTTAGAATTTGCATGAACCGACTGTTACACAACGAGTACACTCATTTATCCATCCATCCATCCATCCATCTATCTATCTATTGATATATAAATATTATTTAATGCAGATTCATTTTTGTGAATTATTTACCTTGAAAAGTGTGCCTGTGGTATCTTTCTGTGAAATAAAGAACACTCGCTCTGATGTTTTCTTATCAGTGATGTTCCTATTAACTTGTGACCTAAATGTCCAAATACCTTTACCAAGTAGTCATTCGTAAATACTTTTACTACTGATAAATACTGCATCATTATTCAGAGGCAATCTTTAGTTTTAACGGTGGATGTTACCTGATAAACAATCACCATTCACCATCCATTTTAATTGCCTCATTTATGTGCAGTAGATAAGTTGATTGCAGCCAGTTTGCGTTCGTACTATTCCGGCCCTGCATTACTAAACTCACAGTGTCCCACTTTCTCATCACCGTGTGCTTCGCACGCAAATGTGCTCGTCATAATCAGCTCTTATTTCAGCTCACAAGAGAGACTTTGATTGGGACTCATAATAGGCAGATTAGAGTTGTTGAACACAGCTCTGTGGAGCGGCGCACACGAGAGAAGAGCAAAATGAGGGCCGTAGAGTTTGCGTGGAGAGCATTGTCTCTCTTTGGCATAGCAGAGAACACGCGTTCCTGTGAAATGTCCTCGCTCCTGAACAAGAACGGAGGTGTTTCATTTGGAAGAGGTTATGGAGAGGGCTGGAGATCAGTGTGTGTTGTTTGGGGGAGGAGCTCTATGCTTAGGGGATGAGGGAGGAATGGGGAGGCGGAGTTGCAATGTAATTTTTTCTGTGTCTCTAGAGATTGTTGCAAGTGAGATGGTCGTTAATTAGGACATAGGTCTTGGGGGAAGATATGTCTGAGGCACTGGGATGTAAAATGTAATTAAAAAGGAAATAGAAGCTGTGTGAGTGTGTGTGTGTGTGTGTTCTTATGAGGATGTATATTGGGGTGTGTGTGCAAGCACAAGTGTACCATGCTTGGACAAAATTCAGAACTGAAGAATTTGATGAATTTCATTAGTCCAATAAAACATAATTACATCAGAAATCATGTAATGTTTACTATGTTTCCCTATAGAAAACATTTTCCTCAACTGGTTTGATATTTTTCTCTCTTCTATTTTTTTTTCTGAAAATCTGTCTTTTTTTTTTTTTTTGTAAATTGTAATTGGAACTTCAGTTCTGCCTCCTTTGTTGATTTAAATTAAATTCAAATTGGGGAATTTAATTGGGATTCAAATAACATTCTCAATTAAATTCTGAATATTGCACAACCCTGGTGTGTTTTAATTGTTGAACCTCTCTCTTTGTTCTTTGAAGTCTCATTGGGATGGCCTGACGGGACGGCTGTGCTTCAACAGAACTACAGGTCTGCGCAACGACTTTGATCTTGACATTGTCAAAAGGCGCACTTGCTAACAACTCTAGGCAATCGATATGCCAGTGCAGTTGGGGGCCCGTCCATACCCCCGACACTGTGTGCCGCTGCAGGTGCCATATGCCCCAGGAGCCGAAACTTCCTCTCCAGAGAGCTCTCCCTCCGATGCAGTGATCAACATCTGGTTGTCGGGAGGAACAACGAAGGATATCGCTGGTACACTCTTTGAAGAGGGCCCAGAGTGTTCCTTTGGCGGCTCAATTGGTTGCGAAGCGCTAGAGGAGTGATGGTCCCCCGAGGGTTGGTTCCCTGAGGGGTTTGCCACCACTGTAAATCTCAGACTGCCCGTGCAACTGCCCGAAGTAGTCCACTCCTGGCTGCCGCCAGGACGAACACTAGATCGCGGCAGAGGCAACAGAGCCCCGCCCCCCTGGAGGAAACGGAGCCTGGCCCGCAGCGCCGAGATGGTCATCTTCCCGCAATGGGCGAACACCATCTCAGCGTGTTTAATGCCCAGACACGTGAGGCAGCGATCATGACCATCACCCGGCGCCAAGTAACGGCCGCATCCAGAAACGCATGGGTGAAACGGCATCTTTAAAAAGACGATCCATCGTCTTTACAAAGACGCACCCGCTTATTGTACTCTTTTAGAGAAATTGGCTCTTTTAGGGAAATGCTCTTTTACGTGCTGAGACGCACAGGGGAAATGGCAGTTTGCAGCATAACAGGGGGTAGTGCAGCCTGAAGTTCGCAACTTACTCAACACAGGAATGACCACCGCTGAAGCTCCGTCTGCCAACACAAAAAGCTCTCGAGAGCGCGCTAGACTTGTCACACACGAAGCAGTTTGGTAGGAGCAAAACAATGTTGCCGCTTGGCTCCGAAGCGAAAAGCTGGTATGCGTTGCACCGGATGCCTTTTTATGCTCACGCTGTGATCAGCGGCAGCTGGATGCAATCATCGCATGCCAATGTGCATTGGCTCGTTTAGTTTACACTCAAAGTGGATTGGTCTCTCTAAGCGAGATCCCAATTCGTCGGTCACCGTCATGAATGTTTACCAGTGTTTTCAGCTCGATAAAAAAAAAAATAAATAAATAAATGATTGGGGGATTTAAACACTTGAGATCTGGCAACTGCAACAACTTGTAGAGCAGGGCTGTCCAAACTCGGTCCTGGAGGGCCGGTGTCCTGAAGAGTTTAGCTCCAACCCCAATTAAACACACCTGAACCAGCTAATCAAGCTCTCACTAGGCATACTAGAAACTTGAAGGCAGGTGTGTTGTGGCAAATTGGAGCTAAACTCTGCAGGACACCGGCCCTCCAGGACCGAGATTGGGCACCCCTGTTGTAGAGGCATGTTACAAATTTAAATAACAAATTCAAATGAACTGTTTTCAGGATAAATAACTGATTACATGAAAGAAAACAGTCTGGCTGTATTACACTTTTATTTGAGCAGAAACTCCAGCTTACATGTTAGCCTTTTTGGTCTTTTCAGGTCGTATGTATTTTTTTCCCCATAATGTAGACCGAGTATGGGACCATGGTTGCCAGGTTAGGAAAATTAAGTAAACCAATGGGCAGAAAATGTATCAATTTTATGAAAAATAAAGAGCTCTGATTGGGGGACTTAAAGGCTTGACATCTGGCAACCCACAACCATGAAATCTTGTGGAGGCTTGTTACCAATGCATGATAATGCAAATTACAAATTAAAATGAAACATTTTAGGGATAACCAGCGGGCACATATTGCAAACAATTAATATACTGCTTAAACTGAGAGAGGCAGGAATCATGATCACAAATAAAATACGATTCATTGTGCAGCTCTACTGCACCAAACATCTCCACAAAACCTGTACTTTATCACCAACTCAAATTCAGTTGCACATACATGTAAGATGATAAAATCCATATGTTTCTCTGTAGGGAAATCTAATGCAATTTCCAGTGACATGTACAGATTTATCTTAGTATACCACACATGTAACATTTTCTAGTAGACATTCAGAGAAAAAAAAAGGATATTAATCTGCATTTTAGATTTGAATAAGTAGGTTTTGAGAAGGCCAAGAAAGTCTCCTGTCGGCAGTGTGAATAAATAATCGTGCCTTCCCCTGATAATCACTTTTAATGAACTGAGTTAATTGCAGTCAATTTGCAATAATGGAACATCACCCTATAAAGTGGCGTAGCATATAATTTCAAACGTGCATCCCCTGAATTTGCACAATCTGTAACTAATACATGTGTCAAGTCATATGCATATGTTAGGTTTTGCATCAGGTGAGAGGTGTTATCGGGTGATTTTTGCACCTGCGTGACTCTCTTGTGGCTTTATGAATATGAGAGCAGTAGTGGTGGTGCAGGAGAGGGAATTGCCGCACTCCCTCAGACAGAGATGGATACGGACAGCTATGAGGCCATTTGTAGTAATGATTTGTTGAGGAGTGACTGAACAATATGCAGGACTTCCTTTTTTCTCGCTGCAGGGGATTGTTTGTGCAAAACTAGCTTAATTTGCTCAGATTTGTTATGTGCTGATATTAGAGGGATTATTCACAGTACAACTATTTCAACTCCCTCTGCAGTCTGCCTCTTACTGTGTGTATGTTTGCTGTGTATTTGTGTATGAACCGTAATTAATTGTAAGCATTTTTCGTTTCTAATATCCCTCTGTAACGGGGCTGACGAGACGTGAGACGTGCGGATCCATGTGCGAGCTTTATTAAAACAGAAGAGGTCCCTCGAGACATATAGAACACTCAGGTTAAAATAGATTCATTGACTGATAATCAACTGGACTGGTCTCACTGCAGAGTTAAACAAATTAGCTTGCAAGAAATATTGACCAATATCTCTTGTCTTGAGTATAGTTTTATGATATATTTGGATAGTTTGGATAAGGTACGACCAGTTAATACAATACTTATACAAATTTATATTTAATAATATACACAGATAAAGTGTAAAAGATAAAGTGATAAAGATAAATTTTAAAGTGGAAGTGAAGCTCTCGGTCAAGCTTACATTATTTAGTAAAGTGATTTACACATTAATTAAAAAATGTATAACAAACATGATTAATGTAACCATTTTATAGAAAAAAAGGGATGTTTTGTTATAGCTTTTGGAGCAAGGTCACTGCCATCTTGCAGTACCACAGCGTGTGACGTCAACAACGTTGGTTCGCTCCATTGGCCAGTTAAGCATTTCTTTACTTTTTGAACACACACTTGTTTAAATGGAGGAAGACGAACTTAAAAGGACCGTTAAGCCCATAATAAGCGCAAATGCTTATGCATGTGAGCCGATATGGCGTGGGGACTAAGTTGTGAATCTGCACTGGTTTGGGGTGAAGAGCGGTTCAGAAACAGATTGCATTTACATGGATACTTGTCAAAACAGCCATTCTGACATAATGTTCTGTGCATTTGCTCAAGCAGACAAGAAAGAGGACTCAGTTTGGTACTCACGTGCAGTCCGAGCCGAGCGCTTTTTATGTGTGTGCGCAAAGAAACAATCTGTCAGCGCGTGAGTACCACATTGAAATCTCGTTGATTTGAATAGCTTAAAACGCTTTAATGTTTAAACTGACAAGGCTTAAGAAACGTGAAAATGATAAAGCAGCACTAGCCTGATCATTCAGATAGGTGATTAGTTAAACTACATTCCCTTAACAGCAGGTAAATTTGCAGGTGAATATAAAATATGTTACATACACTACTGGTGAACGAGACAGTGTAATGCAAATATGTCTGAAAGGTCTGACATAACAAGATGCCACATGAACAATACTGTATGAAGCGTTGTTTGTTTACATCACGTTGCGTTATGAAAACAGTGTTAGGGATACAGTGATCAAAACTGATATAGATAGGTGATATTGATATAGATATTGTATATGTTGAATATTCAACCAAATTATGGTGAAAACCAAAACATTTGTGTTAAAATAACGTTTGTGTGTTCAAAAAGTAAAGAAATGCTTATATATTACTTAACTGGCCAATGGAGCGAACCAACCCTGTGACGTCACACGATGTGGTACTGCAAGATGGCAGCGACCTTGCTCCAAAAGCTATAACAAAACATCCCAGAAACCTTTTTCCCAAGTACGCAAACATAGCCTTGAACATGCAAAATTCATGCAACATGCAATTCAGAAACATTAGAACTCATTCAGAAGCATAGATCTCATGTAATGGTGTTAAGTGTATGTTTAGACATTTTTACTGGAAAACAATACCAAAATAATGATTAGGATAAAGATCTTTTTACAGTGCAACTTAGAAATGAACCAACTAGTGGCGTGTTTATAGTTGATGCTAAATTTTAATCAGGAATAGTTGATCACCAGAAAAAAAAAAAAAGTAACACCTTTACAATGTTATCAGATTATAATTCATACCATATGTTCTGCTTTTTCCTTTGTTCAACATTTTCTTTCCGCAAAATTGAATTGAAAAGCAATCTTCTTTGGTGCAATTGCCCTTCCTCTATGTTAATATATTCAGAGTGTATGCAAGGGCCTAGCTACTCATGAGCCCAAGCACAGACCTATTGGCATAAAAACAGAAGAGCCAATCAACTAATGCTTCTGGATGAGCTCAGCACAGGGCTGCTAATGCAGTCAGATGGGCTATTGCGATGTGGATGGGTCACACAGGTAAGTGAAACATGCTCTGACTACATAAATTTCATCTTTTCTAGGTGGGGAAGTGGAGTACATCTGGGGGGCTGAACATCACTGAGGTCTCCAGGCAGAACGGCATGAACATCACTGACTCGCTTTCCAACCGCTCACTGGTCATCACCACCATCCTGGTAAGGTCATCGAGAGGCTATGTGTGAAGGAGAGCGCTCTTTCTCTCTCCAGCTTTATCATTCTGCATCTAATTTACTCTTTATCCAAATTTCACTATCTTTTCTAGTGTGCTTTACCTTGTTTTAGGTCAGCATATGGGCTGATTTTCAAGTAATGAAACGCACATGCTCCAGATTCTCATTTCCTCTCACAGAAATGCCAAATAGCTCTGTCCCTTTCAGTGTCTCAGTCCTTGAAATAAATTGACCTGGCTGAATCAACAGCACAAGATGTCTTCCCCTGTTTGAAACAAAGTTTGAGGCTCAACCATCTCCCATGACTGCTTTAGTAAGTAATTCTGAATTGAAGACAGTACCAGCTCTCAACACAGTTTGCCTATTTGAAATAGGAAATGTAACTTAGTACAATTCATATTTAAATTAATTTTCATTATTTTTATTTTCCTCCTGTACATGGAAGTGAGCATTCGAGGTAGCCCCAGGTGCTACTACTTGCAATGTGATTCATCAAAAGTCATAAGTCTTTCTTATGAATTTTGATGAATGAAAAGAAAAAAAAAATCTAAATTATGAATATGGAGATATATTAGTTCAAACATGATTTTTATTTATTTTTTTTATCTGTTTGCACTGTAACTTGACATGAAGTCTTGAGGCCCGTTCACACCATGGAGGGTAAAATACCATAATATAAGCATAAAAATACCATAATATGTTTGCAGATATAGGAGACATGCAAAGTTTACATACTGTACTTGTTTATCCAAAAAAAAAAAAAAAACAATGCTACAGCCAGGTAATCTATTTTGAAATGTGTGATCCATGTCGGAATCTCTGTTTTTGTTTTGGACTCTGTGACTCCGCCCACTGCCAGTTTACCCAAAAATATGTCGACACCCGAGTTGTCAGTTGGCAACACAGTGTATTGCAGCCATTGGAAGCCAGCAAATGAACTGTGTTAGAAATTGCATTCTACCTGACCTAAAATTCCTCTGTGTCCATCTAAAAATCTTCATGACCGGAGAAATATTCACTTGTTGCCTTCCACTGTAAAACACGTTCTTTCCTGATGTGTGTCCTCAAACTGGCAACCCGCATGAGCATTTAAAGAGCTCTAGCATTAAAAGGGGCAGACATGAGAGTAGCTTATAATTTGGTGGCCTTTTGGTGGAAGATGGTGCTAGAAAAAAAACAAACAAACAATGTTTTATTAAAACACATTTTATACCAACTATTAAAACATAGCACATACTGGTCTTATTTGTGAAATGGTTTAGTGCAGACTGTGGTAGACAATGTCTAGGCATATGCTAAATGGGGAAAAAGCAATATATATGTGGAAGTAACTTATTGTCGGTGAATATGCAAGACTTCCATTTCTTTTGTCTCTATAGGTGAATAACTAGAGGAATAACAAAGAGCAGGAAATGGTAAAACTATTTGCCCTACAAACGACAGTAATGCGTTTATGATTATGATAGTAATTTAAAATAACATGATAACAAATATCAGTTTGCAACAGCAAGCAGCATAACAGGTTTTGTTCAACTAAAATACCTGGATACGAATGACACCAAGCTTGTGAATTGTGAATTCAAGTCACAAATGGCTGTGCCCATGCTTAGGTTAAGGTGGATAGAAGTATAAAGTATGTTATGTGAAATCAGGACACTGTCAAATAAAATGTCACCATTGTTACTTGCTTAATTTGATTGAACATTATGATTGACAGCCCTAAAAATAGGTAATAAGCTTGAACGGCTAACCCTTGCACAGGTACTTAAAAAATTCAATCAGCGCACTTATTGGATAATGCCACTGACCCATTCTAATTTGGTTTCTCTCCATAGGATATTTACTATAGACATGTGGCCTTAACTTATACAAGCAGATGCATGCTGGGTGAAATTATGCTTTACCCAATGTCATTTGCCAGATAATAGCACAAATGACACGTCTTAAAATAAATGTGTGCCCATTCAACACTGCATTCTCACAGATGCCCCGAGGGCTGCATTTATGCATGTCGCAGGAATGTTTCGGGATTTTGTGGTACTGACAGCAGCATCTGTGGACTTATTTTGGACAGGCAGATGAGTTATCAACAGGGATAAACACTGTCATTAAATGTGGATTGAGCTGCAAGGCTATAATTATGAGTTAAGGTCTTGATAGGATATAATCAGAGATTTTCTAGTACCATGCAGTGGTCCTGGGTATTGTTATCTTAAGATAGTAACCACGTATTTATTTATTTATTTATTTATTTGTTTATTTATTTGTTTGTTTGTTTGTTTGTTTGTTTGTTTATTTATTTATTTTTAAGGCATTAAATAGGGCTATTGAATAAGGGTCACTTTAAAGTGACACGATTTTGAATACAAATGAAGAATAGCGCATCACACATAACAATTATGACAAATGGAAATTATGATGTAACATCCTGAAGGCTCACTGACAACAACTTCTTTCAGAAAAAAATGCAAACAGGTGCTGAGATTGCCAACGTCTAATTTGTGGACCTTGGAATATAATATGATCATATGATTGCATCAGCTGACAATTAAGAAGCCCAAAACTTTTGTCTGATGTCATCGCTCAAATGATGGAGACATCATTTAACACTTCCTTGCTATGATTTAACAGATTGTTTCATACTTCAGTCTATGTAACTGCTTAATTTCTGCCACTGCTCATACAGGAAAAGAGGGAGAAGGTATTAAAAGAAAAAAAAAAAAGAACCTTAGGTAATTTTACAGATTGGGGGCTTAGAACAGATGGTAACTGTTATAGATGATTTATTTTTTTTGGCCACACAAACTTTTTGATCGAGATAATTGGACAACTTGTACAGAGTTTTGTTTCATTCTACATCCGTTCAATCCATGGCTCATGGTTTCATCTAAAACAGGCTGACACCTAAAAAGTCTTAAAAAGTCAAAATGTTTTATATTAAAAATATATCAATAACTTTATTTTCTGATTAGATGTGTTGCATGTCAACAACTTATGATACCTACCTATAGCTTAATTGTTCTTATATATTTGTATGGGGACTGGGGCTAGTTTAACTCCAATGAATATTCCCCAGTCAGTGCATTTTTGTATTTTTTTTTATAGGCACATATTAAAGATGCTTATATTATAGATACTTATTAGATGAAATATTATTGACAGACAAAATAACAATTAATAAAAAAAAAAAACTGATTATTTGTGACAAACTTTGACAGTAAACAATATCTAATGATATAAAGCAATTCATAAAAAAAATGGAAATTGATGTGGGATACAGTTTAGGGACATATTTGGTCTTATGGTTAGGTTTAAATGTGGGTTTAGGTGTAGTTGTAGGGTAATTACAGATGTAACTACATAAATTATAGATGTAATTACAGGAAGGTATTTTCAATATGAGTACAATGTAAAAAAAAACATGTATGTACACAATAACTGCATTGTATCAAATGATTAATTTAAATGTAAGTGCATAATAGTTAGAGACACTTAATATAAAGTGGGTCCGAATTTGTGTAATGGGACTATTTATGTAATTGACTCACACTCAATACTGTTACTGAGAGTGCTGACATAGCCCTTGTGAAAATTCTCTTGTATGGCAACTAATCCTGGTCTCTCAAATAAATAGTTTATTTTACAGACTTTTCAGAGTGCACAGATCTCCGATCTTGACAGATCCCACTTTAAATATTGTTCACAACACTCTAAAGCATCTATTATTATTAAGAAGCCTGGACAGGGCATATAATTGCAATGAAACAGATTCTCCAATTCAGTTCAAGGATGAACGTGCATGCCATGAACGCTAGTCCTGTTTTCAGCTGCCAGCTGAATAATTTGGATTTTCTGTCTGGCTAGAATTGTGTCATTTTGTCTTTTCTGGCTAAAATTGAAAATGCTGTCAGGGATAGAAGGATGTCACAGAATGTTTGAAACACACAGATAGTGAAGGTCACCTTGAGGGAGTTTGATCAGAAGCACCGCAAGCAATAAATACAGCAATCCTGAAATAACTGTATAACTACTGGTGCTGACATAATGCTTCATTAAAACATCTTTATCTGTCTCAATTGTGAAAAATGTCACAGGTCAAGGGATCTGATTTCTCAAGGACTAATCCAATTAATTTCCTCCTCAGTAAGCCCTCAACATTACGCAGAAGCAGAAGATATGTGATATTGGGCATGCTCAGTATCCATCATGTGTTGATAGATCAGCATGTCTGAATATAAAGGTCAATGTCTGTTGCTCCCATTGCTCCTTGGCAATGCCTTGGAGGTATGGATGCTCATTTTAACTGGTTAACCGTTAACCGACCGTAAGAATTTGGACCGATTAATACAATCAGTTAAACGGTTTAAAAAGTCATTTATTATTCTTTTTTCAGTAATTTATCAAAATATTTCAAAAAGGTTTGCTGCATGGTTAAAATAGGCGCAACTTGTATAAAAAAATAGTTTTTTAGAGAAAAAAATAAGTCGAGTATAAGTTGCATTGTATTACTACGGCATTAGGTACATTCAGAAATAGACCTAATGCCGACGTGAAATGTTTACAAACATTATAATAAACACTGTAAATATAGCTAGGCTATTTTAGTTCCCCTCACTCCACAACAAATCCTTTCAATTTAAGAGTAGCCTATTTAGAAGAGAACAATAATTAAAAATATAAGAAGCTATACATACTAGGCTACTTGTTGCACAGTTTTTTTTTTTTGTTTTCTTAATTTATTATTTAAGTAAAAATATATTTTTCGTATAGGCCTATTTAT
>NW_015631592.1:95296-102057 GCF_001515625.1 Sinocyclocheilus rhinocerous
TGCTGCTTTTTGCGCATGTAAAATTAATCCCCGGGAAACAAATGTTAGTATTTTTAACAGGTCACAGACACTTATCCTTACTAATTTAATTCAATTATAAATTAAAATAATCTTGTCAGTTAACGGTTAATAATCGGTTAACGAACGTCGGTTGTCGGTTAGGAGAAATAACCGAAATGAACATCCCTACTTGGAGGTCTTAAGACTGGTGTCCAAAGAGTTATTTAATAGATGCAAAGCCCTTTGTTGGCATGGGGGATTCTTAGATGTCCAAGTACATAGACAATTTTACAGAAGAATACCAGTTGCACCCACTCACTTGATTTTTAACGTCTGATTAAACTGTTCCACTAAACCATCTGTTTGTAGATGGGAAACGTCTCGGTTACGTATGTAACCCTCGTTCCCTGAAGGAGGGAACGGAGACGTCACGTCGGATGACCGACGAATTGGGATCTCGCTTAGAGTAGCACAAGCCCATTACAAGCTGGGATACAGTCATGGTTCTATAATAGCAGTATTCCGATGCTGTAATAGGAACTTGTTTATAAAAAAATTATTTGCAATTTAAAAGATATATTCTGGATGGTTTTGTCAGCAGCCCCGTCAGATGCCTTTTCAGTGCACTTAAAGGGAATCTCAATCATATGTGGTGTCAGAGGACTAGGTAGTGACCTCTGCATTGTGAGAACACTTAACATCATTTCAGATGTCATAGAACCTGGTTCAGGCCCAACAGCAAGGAGACAGACAGATCTACCTACCCAGGCTCATTGGAAATACGTGCCACTACCTACTGCAAAACTCAAACTCAAAAAAAAAAATAACAAAAAAAACTATACCTACGAATTGCTGCAGTTTCCAGTTGAATTGAACACTAGAGGCAGTACAACTCTGACAACTTTTATTCCTTTCACACAAATTATGATTAAGAGTCAAATTAGGAGTTTTGATTCAGAAAGCCTAATTTTCGCAGTTCCTTGCACATTATTATGTTATGACCTCAAAACAATTTTAAGATTCTGTGAGAGTTGAAAACTGATACTTTTAAACATTAGCATCACATATACTATACAGCTTCACTGCACGATTTCCGGCTGTCCCATAAGAAAGATTGGCATTGTGAAACAATCGTAGCAATTTCTGTGATTTCTGTGTCGTACAGTGATAGAGGTTCAAAGACGGCCATTGTAACGGTCTTGCGACCAAAGATAGCCTACGATACAGCATGATCATCGCACAGTGTGTTTGCTGGTACGATTCACATTTACTGACCAATAAAAATGCGACATGAAATCAGGCGCTAAAACATAAAACTGTTTAACTCAAGCTCTTATGCCTTCCTCTTTCACCGCTTTCAACTGCTAAATGGTGATTTATCATGTTCTTTTTGTTTACCACTAGCACATGCTGCTGATGTTTTATTCTTTTATAGTAACGTGCGTCGTAGCGCACGAGTCAATAGGTGTTGTCATCGTACAGTCTACACACACATCGTAGCCAAGTTTATTAGATCCATGTCGCACAGTTTGACATGCAGTGATCTTATAGGATTGCTAAAATCGTGCATACCAACATTATAAAACACGTGTGCACGGTCACGTATTGAACGTGCATTTTAGCACCATTTACTGGATGTTTCACTTTGAAACTTCCACAAAACAAGCAATAAATATGTGTTTATGGTGCCGTTTCTGCAACATGGATATTACCCATGTTTCAGAAACGTCGCCACAAGCACGTATTCTCAGCCTGGGTTGGTTGCTACACTAAGATGCTACTTCTCAAACCCTCTGCAATTGGGATTATTATGGCCAGGATTTAGCAAAGATTTCCATGGACACAGATGATGGGAATGGTTCTAGAGGTGTTTGTAGCAGCTGGTGATTACAGCTGGCTTGGCCAATGTGACTGCTTTTCCCAAAACTTCCTTACCATCAAGCCTTACATTGTGGATTCAGGATGTACTTTACATGTTAAGGATATCTGTGTCATGGGAGATGTTCTATGTACAGCATGCCAACATGTTTCATTCGTAAACATCCCAGGGTCATATAGGCTTATCACTGTGGCACAGCACAACAGGCCAGTGCTTCAGTTTTGAGAGCCTCTCAGGACCTAGTCTCTAGGGTTGTGGCTGTTCTATCTCTCTCTCCTGCTCTCTGGCCAACATGTGAGTACCTCATGCCAGCTCTCCTGCATGAGCCAATCCCAGGAACATCTTGGGGTCTTTCATGTATAGCACAGCTTTCTTCATTGTGAGGGAATGCAGGAGGCAAGACAAAATAATGACCTGTAGAGATTGTCTTGGACCATTGGAGTAAAATAATGTCTAGGTGGGATGGTCGAGACATGTGAATGCGTAATGTATTTTCATTGATGTTTCCTAAAGTAGCCCAACAAATCATGACATCTAATGCAGACACATTTCTTGAAATCTAATGCCATTTTATGGGATCATTAAACTACTTTACACTATACTTAAACATGCAAATGCTATGCAACTTGCGGTGCCAAAAATAATTGCTTCAAACTGGTTTGAGACAGTCCTGCCTGATATTCAAATAATTTGGTTAGCCAACATTGCTCTCTCAGGCCATTCAAACAAACAATCTGCAATTTCATTTGGTGCCACTAGTGACACATACATTGCTTTGTGCAATTTTAACATAAACTGTAAAAACATTTTTACATGGGTTATGTAAAAAAAAGTAAATTTGTTTGCCTTTGAAACTCAGTCAGATGTCAGTTGGGATTACTCCCACTCAGCAAGGTGTGTGTGCAGTAAACCGAATAAGAAACCTCAGCTCATTTGAAGATGCTTCTCAGTGGATATTTTGTATTTGTACAGGAGGAGCCATATGTCATGCTTAAGAAGTCTGACAAGGCACTCGTCGGCAATGACCGCTTTGAGGGCTTCTGTGTTGACCTGCTTAAAGAGTTGGCCAGCATTCTTGGTTTTTCCTACGAGATCCACCTGGTGCCGGATGGAAAGTATGGGTTTCAAGATGATAAAGGCCAGTGGAATGGGATGATAAAGGAACTCATGGAACACGTAAGTATTCACATTGCACAGCATCATAGCGGTTAAGTAACGGACATCACTAATGCTTTTTCTGCTGAGTCAGATTTACCAGTACCTGCATCTCTAATTATGCCTTTCAATTTAATAAAGACTTTCTCCTAGTTTTCTGATGTCTAAACAAAATGCCAAGATGACACAATAACGCAATTATCTTAACGTGTTGCTCGCTCCAATACTGCTTCCTCTCACAAAACGCATGCTGCAAAGGTGACGGAACACACCTGGATCGCATAGACACACCGCGAAGACACGGCGGCAAGTGCTGCCACAGCGAATACACGTGTAAACGCCTCTACAGAGTCAGCAGAACTAGACAATGCTGAAAGCTGATTCCCCTCAATGTACCCCCAGTCCATTCTCTCAAGTCTCAGTGCTGTCAGGCTGGGAGTGTAAGCCCTGTCACAGGAAACGGTGCTGCTGTGCTGGCTTCCCATCCCATCGCCCTTTCACTGTCCTCACCCTCTGAGGTCACCAGAAGCCCGGAGCTGGAGAGCTGTAATAGCTTAAGTGGCATTTAGTGGAGGACGTCATATGGTGGGAGTCAATGGCGAGGTGCTGGAAGAGTTGGGATAGGTGACTTACTGCAGCGGCACTTAATCTTCCTTGTGCTTTGGCCAGATCCGGCCCGATTGCAGTCACCTTGAGGGGAACAAAGGGATTATGGCTGAGTCAAAAATGGAGATGGGATATGTGTGTGTGTAAATGGCTGGAGGTGAAAAATATAAGAAGTACATAACTATCTTTTCAAATGCAATGAAAAGTAATAACGCATAGAATAATCGTCTGTACAGCTTGAAATTTGAGATACTGCAAGGTGCAAATTATGCAGGGTTGAGGCTAATTTAGATTTATACTCCAACAAATGAAGTGGAGTGCGAGTTTCAGCATGAAAGTATAAATGTTTAATGTTTTTGAGCCTCATTTAGGTATACTGTATCTACACACATAAACCACAGTATTACATGATTAGGGAGAAAAAAAAAGTGCAGGACAAAAACAAAAAAGTCAAATAATAAACAAAGAACGATTATAATGTCTGCACATTGAAATTTCAGTGAAATTACAAAAATGTATTTACCATACAGTGCAACTTTTTGTGCCTGATGAAAACCTGACTGCTTAAACGTTGCACTGCTTGGTAAATGCATTTTGGAACTTTCATTTTATTGTGCAGACATTTATTTTATTATATGTTCTTTTATTTATTTGTTTAAAATACTGCTTTTCACCATATAAAGCTACTGATAATGAAATTGTAATTCTTTCATCTTTTGTATGCTAAAATACTAATGACATACACTGCTCAAAAGTTAGTAGTCAGTAAGATTTTATTCAATAATATTTAAATGTAATTATATTAAAATATTAAGCAGCACAACCGATTTCAACTGTTACACGAAATCAGCATATTACAATGATTTCTGAATGATCATGTGACAATGAAGACTGGAGTAATGATACTGGAAATTCAACTTTGCTATCATATGAGTAAAATACATTTTAAAATATATTAAAATAGAATATATTATTTTAAATTGTAATACTATTTCACAATACTACTGTAGCCATGGTAGCTACATAAGAAACGGTAACACTTTCTATGAAGCCCGTATTTATAATACATTATAAGGGTATTCGTAAGACATTATAATGAATGCATAATGCATTATAAAAAAACGTATAATATGTTATATCAACTCATGAATAATCATAACAACAGTTATAATACATAAAAAAATTGTATTGATCTAAACTTTTGAATGGTATTGGAAACCTTAGTCTATTAACTTTATCACCTTACTGTGAAACTTAATGAAACTTTTTTTATGTCGAATTACTCTATGCATTTGGGGTACACCACATCTTACTGACAACTTATTGAGCCAGTGTCATATGTATGATGTAATTATTCAGTCCAAACAGGGTTGTAGATGTGCTTTCAGGACTGTAGCCTCAAACCTTTTACTCCCTCACAGTACTAAAGTCTCTTCTCCCCCGCATAATTTGAGAGGAGAGCTGCCGACACGCTGACACGGTCAGACAGAGTAGCCTAATGAGTGTAGAGTGGAGCAGAGACACAATATGGACATCAGGTATTTTTCATCAAAAAACGCACAGCAGAGAATTGCATGTCGAAACGGTGTATCCTCATATTTCAGGCAACCCCAGCTGAGTTCAGCAGAGTCAGGCAAATTAAGCAAACACTAGGCGATAGGTCTGGTAAACATGTGGTACACTATTGTTTAGTTAGTCAGCTTAGTAGAAGGCAATGAGCATGAGGGTAGAAGAAACCACAGTTTTTCCTAAATTATTAAGGCACATTTCCCAAACAATGAACACATTTCTTGTTTCTATAATCGTACAATCAACACATTTCTTGTTTCTATAATCGTACAATCAAAACAACAAAATGAGCTCTAAATATTGCAAAGTTTTAAGTAAAAATTTGTTGTGTGGGTTGTAATGAAGTATAGTATATGTAATGAAGTTTTTTATATATACAGTGCACAGCATAAATGAGTACACCCCCTCTGAATAAATATAACATATGTATTTTCTTAATGATCACTAATACAATTCATAGAAAGATGGCAAAATTGAAACATTAAACATATACTTAATAAAAACAACACAATATATATATTCCAATATTTTCTGTGAGATAAGAAAATTAGACAATTTTGTTTAAATGAAGGATTGCAGAAATGAGTACACCCTAGATTTAATTCAGAAAATGTATAATATTCTAGCACTTAGTATGTCCTCCATAACTCTAAGTATACTGCTCTGACATTTCTTGGCACTGAGTGTACAAGTTCATGACACATTTTCACATCTGTGCTGTTTAACTCCTGGAGGACGACCTCCTTAAATGCTCTGGTCTTTAATGGGGAGTTTTGCTCAGCTCGTCTCCACAGAATCCCCCACAGCTGCTCAAGAGCGTTAAGATTGAGTGAAATACATGTCCACTGAAGGATTTCCACCTTGGGAGAACGAATATATTCATTGTCATGCTGAAAAAAAAGCCCAATAATGCAGGGAATGAGGGGAGGGTAGCATCTTCTATTTCAAGTTTTTGTATTACATCACACAGTGGTGTGTGAATTCATGCCAGCATTGATAAAGTACAATTCCCTCACACCTTCAACACTCATTCATCCCTATAGAAGAGCTTTACTACCACTGAACGTCACTGTGGGTACCAAGCACTTCTCACTGTACTCCTCCGAAGAGGTTAAATGAGTTTATTTTGCTTTGGCTAGGGTCGGTAGTTCTGGTGGTGACAACAACCATGCATGTCACTCCTGCAGGCTGCATCTTACTCTTTGAGATTAAGTGTCACTCTTTTCATAGCTTTTGCCGGCTCTGAGACACTTGCATGTTATTTCTCCTGCTCTTTTTCTAGCAAAAACTCACTCATCACTAAATGAAATTTTGGAAGGCCAAACAAAGTGGTTTCGCTTTCACAACGAAACACACAGCGTCACACACGGCGGGCTTGAGTGAGCGGATGTCGGCGGGCTAGAGTGAGGAACTGCCGGTGGGCTAAAGTGAGGAACGGCTGGCAGGTTTGAGAACGGCGCGGCCGGCGGATTTGACGAATGAGCGGCCGGCGGGCTTGCGGCAACCACATGTGACGACCCCGGGCTGGACTCCGCTTCGTCCACGGTGAAAG
>NW_015631592.1:102129-121974 GCF_001515625.1 Sinocyclocheilus rhinocerous
GTATTTCTTCAGCGACCAGCACGGATCAGCTCCAGGTATGACGAAGCGGATATCGTCCTCTTTTGGGAGGCCAAACAAAGTAGTTTCGCTTTCACAACGAAACACACAGCGTCTTCACGACATGGCAGCAGCGGCAACAATACTACAGAGAGAATAAAAGTTACGCCTTCTTTCTTTGCGTGAACATTTGGGCGGCGTTATGCAAATCTTCCCACATCGTGACGTAGACATGTGGGGGCGTGTTAGAACGAGCCGATTTAGGTAGGTGCGGTTGACTCTTAACTTTTCTAAAGAATATCTTTTTGGATTTGAGACTTTAGTTTTTGCAACTTTACAGATCTTCTTTTTGCACCAAGAGCTTGTAACACTTTAAAGAGAAAGGAAAAATTGAAATTGCATCATATGATCCCTTTAAAATCAAAAGTTGTGTCTCTTAATAATGCAGTCGTATTAGTCAGACTTTATTTTAAGGTCAAATTATCACTATTAACTAACTATTAGCTATATGACTTTTGTATAATTTAAACTCGTAATTTCTGCTTATTAATAGCTAGTAAGGTAGTTGTTAAGTTAAGTATGTTGTATGATTAAAGGATTTAAAATATGTTCATGAAGATTGAGGCATTAATATGTGCTTTATAAGTACTAATAAACAGCCAATATGCTAGTAATATGCATGTTAGTTAAAAGTGAGAATTGGTCCTTAAAATAGTGTTACTGTTGTATTTTTAATAATTAACATTAATAAAGATAAATAAATACTGTAACAAATTAATTGCTCATTGTTAGTTAATGTTGGTTAATGCATTACTTAATGTGACTTACTGTAAGTTTTGCCAATGAATCTGTAGTTAAAGAAGTCATCTTGTTTAGCTGTATTAATACTGGCAATAATTATGCCCAGGGTTAGTAATTTGCATGTTCCTATAAGGACATTTCCTTTGTAAACTTTCATAAAAAAAGTAAAAAAACTGATAATTAGATAATTAAATAAATGTATCATGTTGTTTTAAAGATGTTTAGATATTATTTTTATTTACCGGATTACTGTTTTAATATTTTTTCACAATGCAAAAATGCATTGCTATTTAATAATCAGCAAAACAGTTGTCAAAAATAAGTTTCTGATACATAATACAAGACATATACAATATATGTTTTCTTTTCCGCCTTTCTGTGTTGCACAGAAATTGAAAAAGTGTTATGACTGCTGCACTGACAGTGACCGATTTCTGGGAGATTATGGATCACTGGAAGTTTGATAGGAGATGTTTTCCAGAAGACTTGTGGAATATATGATGTCAAAATAAAGACGAGCGTTAAATATTTATTTATTCTTTTTTTTTTTTTTAGTCATAAGGGCTTTTGTGTCAAGTAGGACCTCATTTTTTATCCTTTTTTCAAAAGTGGCCACAAAACCCACTCCAAAGCTAAAGGTCACGCTGGTAAAGGCGTTAAATGATACAACAGGCTTATTGTACTTGATTTAGTTATAATTGATGATCTCATTAATCATCCAGCCATGCCAGTGTTAATGGCTGCCTTAGCATGTCATTTCTTCCTGTTATAGTAATTAATCTTTGCTCCGGTGGATAAGCCGGAAGGTTATGTACCAGCGCTGGCTCATTGTCTCGCTGTACTAACTTTGACTTGGACTATGTAGGACCTTTTAATACATTTCACAGTCCTGAGCACTTTGCCGAGCTAAATCGTTCTTGTTAGGACCTGACAAGCAAAGGCAAAGTCCTTAAAGGATTATCACAGATGATACTGACATGCCCATTGTCCAGTGGTGTAACTGCAGACAGTGCAGGCAGTGCAGTCGCACTGGGGCCCGTGCGTCAGGGGGCCCGCAGCGCACACGGGCCCTGCCCACATCGCAAGCGGGCCCGTGGCAACTAAGTGACTATATTAATATAAATATTAATAATACAATATAATTAGTGCTGAGAAAAGGCAAAGTCCTTAAAGGATTATCACAGATGATACTGACATGCCATTGTCCAGTGGTGTAACTGCAGACAGTGTAGGCAGTGCAGTCACACTGGGGCCCGTGCGTCAGGGGGCCCGCAGCGCACACGGGCCCTGCCCACATCGCAAGCGGGCCCGTGGCAACTAAGTGACTATATTAATATAAATATTAATAATACAATATAATTAGTGCTGAGCTTCTTCACAGCAGTGCATAAATACATAAATTTGCATGTATTGTTTGTGTGCTTTAATAGACTAGTGGTAGAACTTTTGTCAAGCATTTCTGAGGTTCTGGGTTCTCATCCACCCTCGTGTAGTTTTTTTTTTCTCATTAAAACCAAAGATGTTCATCAGTGATTGTATATCAAGAGCAAGGACGCCCACATCGCAAGCGGGCCCGTGGCAACTAAGTGACTATATTAATATAAATATTAATAATACAATATAATTAGTGCTGAGCTTCTTCACAGCAGTGCATAAATACATAAATTTGCATGTATTGTTTGTGTGCTTTAATAGACTAGTGGTAGAACTTTTGTCAAGCATTTCTGAGGTTCTGGGTTCTCATCCACCCTCGTGTAGTTTTTTTTTTTTTCTCATTAAAACCAAAGATGTTCATCAGTGATTGTATATCAAGAGCAAGGACACATTTGTGTGAATTTTGTTTTGTACTTTTACCAGAACGAAGCTTTTACCAAGAGAGAACTGATAACAGCGGCAACGAGCACTCGCCATAACACATATTACAGCGATAGATAGCCTGTTATTTAACACAGACCAATTAATTTCTTATTGAATGGAGATGCTTCTTTCTTTTAGGTACATCCGTGCATGCCGCAAGATGTTGCCAAAAGTGGTGGGTTCGTGGGACACATCCCACCCGCAAATTACACTGGAGAAACGCACGCAAAGAGAACTGTTCAATTTAATATAACTGATAAGATACTGATTTTAGTTGGTCTAAATTAAGTAGGTTAGGCACAGATTTGCTTATATGGGTTCCCTTCTAGACACGAGTGCTGTGTGTTTGTATGTGCTTCATAACCGTGCAGCCCAGGGGCCCGTCGTAATAGCCTGCACTGGGGCTCGTCATTACTATGTTACGCCACTGCCATTGTCCATGAGCAACTATTGACATTTTGTCTCAAATCTGGCTCTGATTATAAAATCAGCTTTGATTATAAAAATACGTTTTTAAATCTCATCTTGGTGAGATGTATTATCGGAAGATTTGGAGTGATAACTTATATTTACATGCATTTTATTTAACCCCTGTGTGTCGTTTTAAAACAAGTACACAGAGTTCTTTAGAGGAGACAAGTGTCAATGTCAAAAAATGGTAATAAAATATTACAGTATTATAATTGTTTTTTCTTTCAATAACACAAATCTTTTACTAAATCGCTCCTGGTCATAACTACCCATTTTAACCCCTTAAATGCCCCCCCACCCTTTTTTTTGAGGGGGGCAGTGTCAGATTATTATTATTATTATTATTATTATTATTATTATTATTATTATTTATATTATTAACAGAAATACATTTAAAATTAACCATATAAATACAAAATAACCCATAAGGGTTAAGTAGTCTATTATACTGTTATGGAGATGTCATTGATTAATATTAAAATCTATTAGAATTCATCATACCTTATTTTTGGCCATATACATATCAACAACTGCACCAAATTGTACATTTTTGCTCAGGCTGGGTATTTTATTTATTTTTTCTCCATATGATACTGTATGAGGCATAACAGCCTGATGCATAATTTTGATACTCAAAAAAAAAAAAAAAAATAGCTGGTGAATTTGGCAACAAATAAAGTCTTGCTGTTAAACCAGTTAAGAAGCTTGGTCCAAAACACATCATGATGACCGACATGCTAGTGTTTTCAGCAGGGATCTCTTTGCCATTGCAGGTGACATCCATAGTCTTGAATTGTTACTGTGGAAGGCCGAGAGGACAAAAAAAAAAAAAAAAAAAACTTGTTGTTTATTTTTGCACATTCTCAGGGAAAAAAAAAAAGCTGTGTTGTTAATCTAAATATTTAATAAGATTGCAGGTACCCAACCTGTAGAAACACTGGAGTTTTCTTTCTCTCTCTTTTTTTTTTTGTTTCTTTTCCCCTTGTTAGCCACATGCTGCACTATATTTTTAGGCACTCAGGTCTGTCAGTCAGAACTGTGGCTCTTTTCATAACCACTGTCCAAAAGAATGAGACCAAAGCCCAGGCTGCAAGAAAATACAGAACAATACAAAGAAAGGCAATACAATTCATCGTCCAACCACCAGGACAGGTCACAGCAATGAAATGTCACAGAAAGCCAAGAAAATGTAACAGCGGCCTTGTTGTAGGAGGAAGAAAGGACATCACGTTGTGATGAAAATGCATCAATCCATGATGGTTGGATTGCAGTATTTTGTGAGACCAGAGTCTGAACCCCTTCGCGAGTTTCATCATGTTAGGGGGAAGGACGCAGTGAAGCGTGCACCAAGCAGCTGGTTTCATTAACCTCCTGTCCAACCCTGGAGAGAAGGAAGCAGGGTAAGGCGATGTAAATGGTGACCTTCTAAATATGCAGCCAGATATCAGCGAGTGAACGCCTCCCTGCTCTTGCGATTCAAAGAGAGGGAGGGAATGTAATAGCAGACAGCGAGGAAACTAGGCCACTTGTTTCAACAGTTGAGTCACCTTGGCAGTACTGACTTTGAGCCTCTGGGGTGTGAATTTGCCCGTGTTATGGCGTGTGATAGGATGGTTTGTATGCTGTCATATATACATTTATCACAGGAGAGACCTTCTTATATCAGTTCTGGTAACAATTACATTGTAATGATAGATGTGTAACAATTGATCTGTTTTGTCAAATGGCTATTCAGCCTGTAATTGCTCCAACATCAGTACAGAGCCTAGATACCTCCATTAAAAATGAACAATGGATTTTCAAACAATGGACTTCGTCTATTTGAATAGTTATTGTGTTTTTCAGACAATCATCATGTTCATTTTGTAGTAGTTGGCTAATTCAGTGATTGTGTGCTGTGCCTTTTGAAGCACGCCAACTGTGCCAGCATGAAACCAAAATTGTCTCTATTTACTTTCTTAATACACATTCTGAGTCTTACTGTGTTTCATATGTTATTGACATTATTTGGTAGAAAAAAAAAGTTGTTTGTATTTGTTGTGTTTCAGAACAAAAGTAGTCTTCCACAACTGACTACAAACATGTATACGTGTATGCCAACATAGGCTCATTGAAATTTTTTTTTTTTTTTCAAAACTCCAAAATTGTTAGTAAATGCAAAGTTCCTTGCAAAACAGTATATGTGACCCTTGAACACAAAACCTGTCATAAGTAGCAATGGTATATTTGTCGCAATAGCCAACAATACATTGTATGGGTCAAAATGATCAATTTTTCTTTTATGCCAAAAATCATTAGGATATAAAGTAAAGATCATGTTCCATGAAGATATTTTGTAAATTTCCTACAGTAAATATGTGACCCTGGACCACAAAACCAGTCATTAGTGTCAATTTTTCGAAATTGAGATTTATAAATCAACTGAAAGCTGAATAAATAAGCTTTCCATTGATGTATGGTTTGTTAGGACAATATTTGGCCGAGATACAACTATTTGAAAATCTGGAATCTGAGGGCGCAAAACAAATCTAAATATTGAGAAAAGATGTCCAAATGAAGTTCTTAGCAATGCATATTACTAATCAAAAATTAAGTTTTAATATATTTACAGTAGGACATTTACAAAATATATTCATGGAACATGATCTTTACTTAATATCCTAATGATTTTTGGCATAAAAGAAAAATCGATCATTTTGACCCATACAATGTATTTTTGGCTATAGCTACAAATATACCCCAGCGACTTAAGACTGGTTTTGTGCTCCAGGGTCACATATATCAAAACTTAACTTTTGATTAGTAATATGCATTGCTAAGAACTTCATTTGGACAACTTTAAAGAGAGGATGTATAAATCTCAATAAAAAAATTAAAAATAAATGACCCTTATGACTGGTTTTGTGGTCCAGGGTCACATATTATGACCTCAGTGCATTTTTACCATAGTGTACGATTAGAGAACTAATACATTTTTACATCTACATCACGTAACCAGCTCCGAATGTATGGCTTTTCTGACATAGTAAACTTGCTCGGTAGCCCACCTGGTACTGCATTGTACTTTTGATGTGGAGCACTGTGGTACAAGTCCCGTGAAACACAAGACATGATAAGAAAGCTAAGATGGCATGGTTGCTTTGGCAAATAGGTTGTTATCTCACGTTTGCTTTTATTAACACTATCAATTAGAATTAGGGTAGGGTTTAGTGTAGATGGTACTCAGCGCTGGGTAGTAACTGATTACATGTAATCTGGATTGCGTGATCAGATTAAAAAATATAAGTATTTGTTATTAGATTATATTACGTTTTAAAATGCTCATAATTAGATTACAGTTACTTTTATATGGATTACTTGATTACGTGTTATTCACACAATGGCAGCAAATTATTTATACAGTAATTTATTGATTAGATTGGCAAAAATCTCACCACAAGCACATTTTTCAATGACCATGGGTTGATGATACAATTAATTTCAAATAATTAATTTCTGATGGATAGTCAGGAACTTCCTAACATATCTTTATTGTTAAATATCTGGTTTACTTTGAAAATCTGTTGCATTAGGCAAGTAAAACGGGTTGCCAGTGTGGTCTCATGTTGATTTTCAAAGAATATTATTGACTAGACTGTCACTGTTCAATTTTTCTGAACACTTCTTCGATCCTAATTTTTGTTTCCTGTCCTCTAGAGAGCTGACCTTGCTGTGGCTCCTCTCACAATCACCTTTATGCGAGAGAAAGCTATCGACTTCTCCAAACCTTTCTTGAACACTGGCATCAGTATCCTGTACCGCAGACCCAACAGCACCAACTCTGGCTTCTTCTCCTTCCTGAACCCCATGACCCCTGATATCTGGGTCTACATTCTGTTGGCCTACCTGGGAGTCAGCTGTGTACTCTTCGTCATCGCCAGGTGAGCGACAACCAATTGTTCCTGTGGCCTGTGCACCTGGGACTATTAACCTTCATGGTACCTTCCGATATTTGCTTTGAATTCACTTGGTAAAGCATCAAAGGGCAAACAGTAAAGTGTTATTAGTGGTGTTTGCTAAGGCTAAGGGACCAAACCATACTTTGTGAATAGACTATCAATGAGACTTGCTGGTGGGATTTTTGTGGCCATTGAAAAAACCTCTTAACAACCACCCAGAATGCTGTAGCAACTGAATAGTACACATGCACTTTAGGTGCACAATACACATGAAAAAGTATATATATATTCAGAACATCTTAAGAACTGCATAGCATCATCATAACAACCAAAAACAGCATCCTTACATAATGACAGCAAGTTTTACACAGGTAAGCATCACTCGCATTTTTATCAGAAAATTAAAAAATGTAAGTCTATTTTCAAATGACCTGAAGTCTAAGTGGTCATCTTCATGCCTTTAAATGTCATTGTCAAAAAGTTTAAACCTGATAAAAGCTGTATCATCAAGTTGTTTGCAGATGGCTCTGGGTTTAATATTTTGTTATTCAGATGCATACATCTGTAAATGTAGCTCGTACAAATGTTTTCACTATACGGTATATTAAATATAGATAATACACAACCCATTCTCACTCAGATAGTGCCGCTATATTAACACCAAAAGCTTTGCACCAAATGTTTACTGACATACCCGGTAAGCCCGTTGGTTTTAATAATACTTTACATCAGTATTTTTGTTTTCATAAAATTTCTTAAATTATCTAAATGTTTTTTTAGGTAAGAAAGATGCTTTTATTTACAGTATAAATATTTTTAAGGCACCTAAGCTCATCCTTGCTCCTAAACCTAACCACTTCTTAACAATATTAGCCATGTAACAAGCAGATAAATGTCCTATGTAAAAGTAGTTAATAGGAAAAGTCCCATGCTCTTCACGTCAGTCTGTTTACACCAAAGGTTGCTCATTGAAAGCAGCTGGCTTTCCGGCTACATGGGACACTTTTGGTGTCTGTATAGTGACACATAGTCAAGCAGCAGAAAGGGTTGCAATTAACGCTGCCACTGATCAAATTAACATTAAAATATCACACAATTTGTCATCCATTCAGTCATTTAAAGCCTGCTTTCCAAACAGGTGTTAACACCTTGCTTGAGGGTCCTTTGAGTGGCATTGTCATTATTTGTAGGAGTGCTTTAATCAGAAATGTGCATAGCACCTTCACTGAAGGGGCTTTCAAAGTGACCATTAATGAAGAGACTTTACAGAAGTCAGACTTACGGTCTGGATATTAGGACTCAGACCTCAGCCATTTGACAAAACTGCATCATGACTCCGTCTGAAAGGCTTCAGGTCTCATGAAAAACAACGTCAGGTGTCAAATCTCATACAGTTAGGAATCAGGTGAAACGCCTCAGACATGTATTTAATTTAATTTAATTGTATTTATTTTATTTTATTTAATTTTATTATTTTAAAGTGCAATTTAAACTGTTCTGAAGTAACGCAGGTATCACATGAACCTTTTTTTTCTTTCTTTTTAATGCATTTTGCAGTTGGAAGAGTGCTTTTTGAGAGAGGTCATTTTATCTGGTGCCTCATTGTACAAGACCTGACATCTGACATTGTTTTTCCTGAGACCTAAAGAGGTGTGATGCAGTTTCATTAAATGGCTGAGTTCTGAGGATGTCCTAAAATGTATGCTATACAGTATATACACTCCGGCTACATGGGACGCTTGTGCATTTGATACAATATATACGTATTCATTTATTTGTATGTTTGTTTTCTAACACATTATTTTAGAAATTAGCGTAAACTTTAGCAAAGCGAATACGAATCAGTCGAATGAGGAATCACCAGAGGCGGACAGTAACTAAGTACATTTACTTGAGTATTGTACTTAAGTACACTTTTTGAGTATCTGTACTTTACTTGAGTATTATTATTATTATATATTTTTTTGTTTTGTTTTTTCCCCATAGGTTTTTAACATTCTAAAAGCTCTTCATTCGAAAGACACTACAAGCTAGTCAGTGTATTCAGTAGGTGTACTGTATTGTAAGTTACTTTGTCCGCCTCTGGGAATCACTCATCATGGCACTGATCTTGCCTGGAAATATATTATATTTCCATATTTTAATGTATGTTTTAAGTTTCAAAAGAATAAGCAAGAAGTACAAACGGAGACTTCAGCACTCATGGACCAGTAAGTGTGTAATAACAGATGTTATTTACACCATCTTACTGGTCTTGTCTTTTCAAAGACCAGAACATATCCAGGTTTCAATTTTCCAGGGCTTCATATAGTTCAATGCTTGGAGACCCAAAAAGAAGATGCACAGGCTTATTTTTAATTACAATCAATCACAGACTATCAAGAATGCTGACATTTTTGACTTTCTACACTTGAATAAGAGAGAGAAAATAACCAAGTTGTACACACAGTTGAAGACGTAATTAGTAGCTAATTATTATTATTATTATTATTATTATTATTATTATTATTATGATCTTGCCTGGAAATATATTATATTTCCATATTTTAATGTATGTTTTAAGTTTCAAAAGAATAAGCAAGAAGTACAAACGGAGACTTCAGCACTCATGGACCAGTAAGTGTGTAATAACAGATGTTATTTACACCATCTTACTGGTCTTGTCTTTTCAAAGACCAGAACATATCCAGGTTTCAATTTTCCAGGGCTTCATATAGTTCAATGCTTGGAGACCCAAAAAGAAGATGCACAGGCTTATTTTTAATTACAATCAATCACAGACAGACTATCAAGCTGACATTTTTGACTTTCTACACTTGAATAAGAGAGAGAAAATAACCAGGTTGTACACACAGTTGAAGACGTAATTAGTAGCTAATTATTATTATTATTATTATTATTATTTATTTATTTTAGAATAACTAACACTGGTCACATAGAAGATGGAAAGATGAAGGATTGACTATTTTAATTTTTTTATTACACACATCAACTTTTACACAAAGACAGTGAAAGATTAATACACATGGATATATTATCTAACATGCAGATTTTTCTTTCTTTTTTTTTTTTCAAGCAGTGAGTGAAAACATGTACATAGACAAATCCTACAATGTGTCTTCTGCGAGTTTCCAGCTTGTGCTCTGCTAACAAGTCCCTTGGCAATACCTGCGTCTCTCATCTTTTGAAGCATCTGCTTTGAGATGTTCCTTGTACTGTAGATGTTAAAGGACAGGTGTTATAAGAGAAATTACAGACATCTGCAGTTGCTGGGAGTGTCCAGAGGTAATTACGTTATAGTTTAACAAGCTGTTGAAAAGAACCAAGACGTGCACTCTTGTCACAGTTAGCGAGTACTTGACTTGATTTCAACAAAATACACTGAAGTGGCCAATCTGTAATATTTCCCCAGAGTTAAAAACGCCTTTGGCACGATAGTAAAGTTTAGTCTTAAAGTAAAGTGCTTTTCTAATACGGACAGTTCATAATTAGAAGTCAGAAGTCACTTTGTACTAGTGACATAAGAGTGTGTATTAGCAAATCTCACAATGTGAAATGTTATAACATGCATTAATGACTACCCTTGTGAAAAAGAAGTGTGCTTAATTGTATTGACTGTACTCTTGTATTGTACTTCAAATCTAAGAAGTATATAAAAAAGTAAATTAAAACTTAAATTAAAATGTCTACCTTAAGGTTCATTTTAATAATCTTCTGTCATACAGTATAGTACACACATTTGAATGTGTTGACTAACTGACTAAAGCATATGTAAAGTACTTGATTCTAATTTTATCCATAGTGTGTTATTCATATTTTGAATGTACTAAATTGTGACTCATTACAGATGTTTAATTACAAATATATTTAAATAAGTTATATGCAATTTTCAACTAAAAATGGCATTATTAAGTATATGTTTTATTAATAAGTATATGTTAGTTTATCACTTTAAACATTTTTAAAGAAAGAGAATAGAAGAAATTATGACATTACATAGAAAGTTGTACTCAAATCCTACTTGGGGGGGGGGTTAAGTGTCCAAAACAACATGTCCTCCAACCAATACGCCCGTATAGGTCGTTTGTCCAAATCCCTGAAATACGACCCATCAGAGCGTATACTACAATTGCGCTGCTATCGGCAACAGGACACTTTCATATTAATGCTTTGTACTATTTTATCTGCACCATAACTCGGGTTTCGTATAGTTCAGTTGGTAGAGCATCGCGTTATACGACAATATGCAATCACGTGATCATGGGCTCGATCCCAGAGAACGCATGTGCTCATAAAATGTATATGCACTGTAAATTTGCACTGTAAATTTCAACTGTAAATGCACATGATTTCTGTGAGGGTAGGTTTAGGGGAGGGGTTAGGTGTGGTCATTCATACGAATTCGTATGAATTAGCCACCTAGTAAAATATGTGCAAATTGCCAGTGAGATCGAGTTGGACCATGTAAAAAGTCCACAAATTGTATTTAAATAAACACACATTTTGATTGGTAATTACAGTCATACGTAATTTCACGACGACAGACATAACATGACACTGTCACTATTTTTACACCCGCTAGAGGGCACTAAACTTTAAAACGTAAAAATAGGTCGTAATAAGGTGCTTGCACAAACGACCTATAGGGTCGTTTTTTGTTGGAGGACAGTCTGGTCCAAAAACATGACACTCAGTTGAATATTCTTTAAAGGTTTTGGTAACACTTTATTTCGATAGTCCACTTTAGACATTCTATTAACAGTAAGTAACTTTGCAACTACATGTCAACTAGCAGTTAGTAGAGTATTAGTAGACTGTCTGCTTAATATCTTCGAACACTTTCTTTGTCAACTTATTCTACTAACCCTAAACCTACCCTAACAGTCTACTCTGAGAGTTAGTAGACATGTAGTTGCAAATTAATGAGAATTAGTTGACATGTAGTTGACATGTAGTTACAAAGTTACTTATAGTTAATAGAATGTCTAAAGTGGACTATCGAAATAAAGTGTAACCAAGGTTTTTGTTCCCCTTCCCTGTAATAACTACTCTTTTTGAAAATATGCCACAGTGTACTTCTTTCTTAAAATGGTGTATTTCTAAATTTTCTGAAAAATGTACCGTTAAATGGTTTTTGCACAATGATCGGGTGTTGTGTATGGTTGCTAAAGTGTTCTGAGCTATTCTCAGCACATTGCTATGCAGTTACTAGGGTGCTCCACAATAGTTGCTGGGATGTTCTGAGTAGTTCCCTAGATGTGGAAATTGGAAAAACTATTATTTTTGCAGTTCTGTTTGGTGTCGTTGGTAGTGAAAAACACTTCACCTTTAAATACAGAGGTCATGTTTGAGAACTTCCTCTGTTTCCTGCTACAGGTTCAGCCCGTACGAGTGGTATGACGCCCATCCGTGTAACCCAGGCTCCGACGTGGTAGAAAACAACTTCACCCTTCTCAACAGCTTCTGGTTTGGCGTGGGCTCCCTCATGCAGCAAGGTACAGTGCTTCTTCTGCAAACTCAACGCACTTTCCAAAGACGGCAAACAAGCCAAAAAACCTGACAACAGCGTGATGTGACTGTCTTCCACCCTTTACCTGTCAAAACCATGTTGAGTTCAGACTTTTCTGACAGGAGGAGGAAGTAGTCATCTTGCTTGTCAGTGAGACGGAGATGAGGGGTGTCAAACATCTGTCATACACACTGGCAGGTTAGAGGGATAACAGCAGCATTTGTTTCCTGACACATCCGAGACCTTCACGATTGTGAGTTTGAGGTTGGGATGAAAGTCGACAGAAGACTGTTTCTATCGTAGCAAATGCACAGTGGGGCATCTCTGTGGTTCATCTCATCTTCGCTTGGCCAGATGTCCCACCCTCTATATGTTGTTCTCTTGCCTCAATGCAGTGTTTTATTAATTCGTCACAGCTGGCACACGGCTTCAGAGTGACACAAAGAGATCATAAGGAAATTAATAGGCTCGTTTCAGATGCCAATGACTTCGCTTTGAATGTAGAAGAGAGTAGGCCGTTACTGTCAGGGGAGGAGACAGAAAAGAGCAGTTAAATCGGGCAAAACCCACTTCTCGTAGTGGACCAGCAATCTAGCAAAAGCAGATGTCCGGACTCTGAACACTGCCCGCCGCCTGTCGCAACACGTTAGCATGACCTGGACAGTATTTTTAACCAACTTCAAACCTGTCGGTTATGAGTTCTACGCAGAATTTGCTAATTTCAAACAGTCCTAATGTTAATGCATAACACAGTAGCAGTTCTCGGATCATTTTGTGTTGGACACGAATAAATACATGAAGTATCACTAATAATACCGATTCAGTGAGTAAGTGAATCATTACACCGTGTGCTAACCAGATGAAGTAATAAGCTATAAAAGCTGTCTTTTCCATGTTTATCAGAGTTTTTGTCCTAACCAGTAATATTGGCGATATGTGATGAGCAAAAGCGTATTCTGTTTTAGAAACTGTTAGTATTTCTGCAACGTTGAGGCTGGAACAACAACAAACAGTCCATGACAGTGATGAATTCAGGTACTAAATGTGCTTTATTTAATGTTGAAAGGGTCTAATGTCAGTTATAAATTGGATAGTTCTGGTCCTTGATTCTGATTGGTTGAGCCGCGTTCGAAGCTGTTGTAAATCACACTACAAACATACACCTTTGTTTACTTCTGTGTGTTGCTCGGCAACCGCTTTGTTGGAACCACAACTGTTTCTGAGGAACTACATTGTTTGGTGGAAGAATACTGTTTTTATTTATATCATTACACTTTATTTGCTCTGTTTTATTCTGTGAAACCTTACTACGTATATGGAATAACCCTGTTTTAAAAGCAATAAGCCCCGAGAAGCCGTGGTTTACAGTGAATTTACCAACAGCTAAGGGGGTTTTAGGCACTCCGCTTTGCGTCATGCCTAACAACGCCCCTTAGCTGTTATAAATTCACTGTAAACCACGGCTTCACGTGGCTTATTGCTTTATTTGAATATCATTTTGCGTGACTTAAAGCAATAATGGATAATTTACCCCAGGTCTTGAAAATAAATTAAAGGAAACATAAAAGTTAAAACTGTAATGAACCAGCACATGTATTCAATAACAGAGATTGTATCAGTCACTCAGACTATTTTTAACAATTTTAATTTATATTTATATTTATGAATTAGGTGCTTATCCATTTCATTGCGATGATGGAAAGAACCCGCCCATGCGCTCGTCTGTTTGGCTGTGATTTTTGATTGATTTTGTTGCGGCTGGTGTGGACAGACAAATTGCTTGTCACTGGAATCTCATTGCATTGCATATCAGGTTAGGAAAATGACAAGGACAGACTAATTCAGACCAGTACCTCATGTGCTTTTGATTCGTAAAAAGAACCGAGTCATACGAATCATTCATACACTGTAATTTTGTTTGTTTGTTGAAGTTGTAAATAGATTATTGTTCACACTTTATTTTAAGATCCAATTCGCACTATTAACTAACTATTAACTATGACTTTTGCCTCAATAAACTCCTAATTTGCTGCTTATTAATAGTTAGTTGTTAAGTTTAGTTATGGGGTCTAAAATATGGTCATGCAGAATAAGGCATTAATATGTGCTTTATGAGTACTAATAAACACTACTTGCTGTCATATGAAATATGTGATTCTAAGTATGTTTCTGCAAAACTGAAAAAAACATACGAAGCGCTGCAGTTTCCAGTTGAAATGAACACTAAAAGCAGTAAAACTCTGACAGGCTTTATTCCTTTTCACACAAAGTATGATTTGCAGGTCCACAGTTTTGATTAATAAAGCCTAATTTTAGCACAATTACTTGAAGAACATTACGTTATTAATTCAAAACAATTTTAACATTCAGTGACATTTGAAAACTGATACCTTCGAAGGTTAGCGTCACATATCCAGCTTCATATATATGGGTTTTCATGTTTAGTAGGTTTGCTCGGTAGCTCACGCAGTATGGAGTTGTGCTTGAGAGGTGAAGCACTCTGTTACGAGAAAAAAAAAAAAAAAAAAAGGTTCCAAAAAACAGTTCAAACCTGCATATGAGGAAGTTCAAATGGCACGATTGCATCAGTGAATGTGTTTCTATATCAGTTTTGCACTATCGGGTAGGTTTAGGGTTGGATTTGGTGTAGGGGATATTTCCAACACATTAGAGCATTAACTTTTAGCAACACTCCCTGGATATTTAAATTATGAACCACCGCAATACATACCTGAAGCAATGTAATAAAAACACAGCAATATGTGCCTATATCAACCTAACAAAAACGTACCAGGGTCACGCCACTCACTGGACGTTTCACTTTGAAGTAAGGTACGTAATAACGATGTTGCGAAAGCGTACTTAGAGGCACGTATTTCCTTTGAGACCAGGTTGAATAAACAGCCAATATGCTAGTAATATGCATGCTAATTAATAGTGAGAAGTGGCCTTTAAAATAAAGTGTTACCAGATTAGTAGTTTTTCAAGTTGCATAAAATTATTGGAGTAAATTTGTCAAGAAAAAAAAACTATTTAAATCATTCTAGTGTAATTAATTGTGAATTTACTAGCATTTCTTAGTGACATTTTTTCTACACTTTTTTTTCCAGTGTACTGTATGTGTTTACAAATTGGACTACACTGCTTGCGCTTTGTTTGTTGTTACTTGCAACTAGGAAAGACAAGACGATGCAAAGATTGTGTTGTGGCATTCAGTTTTTCTCTCTCATTACGTTCAGTTAAATCCGCAAGTTCACAACTCGTCTAAAACTCTTGCATCCTCTTGCAGCAGCGCTATAGATTCAGTAGTGACACATCACAACTAAATAGTGATGTGAGAAACTTAGTCCGAGTATTTCAGGACGCTGTTCGATATGCATTCAAAATGCAAACTTTCAGCAATCATTAACGGAACCAAAATCATTTGGTTCCAGTATTTTAGTCTTTTAATGGAACCGACTTTGAATAAGAAGCAATTTCCAGCCTTAATCAGAGTTTTTATCCTAACACAACACCAAAGTAAATTACAGTCTCTCTCAAATATTATTTCCTCTAGTACCATTTTAAATATTTTCTTTGGCTCTGTGCTGAGGCGCCACCTCACAGAATTAGATGGAGGAAGCTATTAAAGACACGCAGGGGTTGAAGCTGTTTTCACACCCCTCACAGGCACACATTAGCAAATGATACCCTCAAAACCATACGGCATAATAAAGCAGGCCAGGGAGTAATGAAATGTTTTACCTCATGTAAGGAGACAAATAGAAAAGACACTTCCTGTGCCCACTGTGAATCTTTGGGGAGCGCAAATCTGCCACAGATTTCATTACGCATGAAATCTCCACTGATATGTGTGCGATACCTGTCATTTTGAAACAGTCTACCGAAACTAGCAGCCATACAGTTTATGTATTGGTTGGATGGAGTTAGAAGTTCTCTCTTGACCTTAAAAGTTGTGAGATGTGTTTGTTTTGTTGTTTACTTACTCCAGTTGCATGAATGATTGATAATGATTTACGGTTCAACAGCAATTTAAAGTTTAAGTACTGTGAAATGATCAACTAGTGTTCGATGGTGTTAAAAATAAGACTTTATTTGTGTAAGAAGGGAATTCATTGGTATTGCAGCTAAGACAGCAGGTATAACAAAACTATTTAGTGAACAGTTGGTATAAATATATAGTTCCAGTCATGAAACTCTAGATGGCGCAGGCGGCGGGTTGTTAACGTAACTGATGATATTCAGAGAGTTAAACGACTTGGCACAAGCTGATTGGTTCATGCTGCATATGCAGCCGATGAATTACTTGTCAGAAAGACAGTGCTAATTATTCTTAATTTTCTTAGTATTTTTTGTTTTCCCTTCATAAAAGTTTTCTTCTGGACACCAGTGGGATTTAATTACTAGGGGAAAATGCATCTTAAATCAGCCTACGGTGGTTTTCTGGTCTGCCAGTTGTCTATTTTATGTCTATTTTGTTTCTCCTAAGAATTTTTAAGAGAAACATTTGAGACAAAGTTGATAGCGTAATGGGACACACAGTAAGAGTAATACAATTATTGTCTGGAAAGGATAATCCAAGAAGTAAATCCAATATTATTGCAGCTAGAGCAAGACAGCAGGAACTACTGATGAAAAATGAGAACGAATAAAACCAGACACTAAACAGCTGGCATGAATACAAAATAAATGTTTTCACATGTCAGAAAATACCAGACAGTTGTCTTAATTAATTTCTACATTGTCATTTTTCAAACATGTCCTGTCAGACAGGAAGCTCCTTCATGCTAGTAAGCAGCAGTTCAGCTGAAATGATAAAAGCACAAAAGCTCATTTTTCATCTCTGTCCAAAAATTATTCAGGTTAGACACAACCGCTCAGCAAAAACGGATGTTTCATTCTGCAAAATGCAGATTATTACATGAAAAATGGTCTGTTTTTTTGCAAGTTGCTTCTGAAAGAGAAAACATATATAAATAAATACATCTTCCAAACCCACCTAAGGTGCTTGGCTGGTTATAGAGGGGGCTGATCAACTAAACAAGCTTAAACCAGCAAACCATCTTAGGCTGGTTTCTTTCTGCAGGGGTATGTCTGTTCACCATCGACTTACTGCAAAAATGTTAATTTGGTGACTGCTGAGCTTTATCAGTTTGCTCAGTTTCCCTAATTTCGAACATATCTTTAATTCTTCTTCATGCTATTGTTTAAAACATTATTGCTTTGGCACACACTGATAGTGAAAAGGGCTAAGTAGCGGGCTGAATACTGAATACTAGCCTCCGGCACTGAGCCGCACTGTGACTTTCTTCTTCACGAGAAGAAGGTGGGAATGTTAAGTGCAGGTAATTATTCTCATTTGGAAATGCTTTAACTTCGGCCAGGCTGATGTGTTTCAGAGCTTGTGAAAGAAATAGCAGGACAGGGAAAAGCAGGTCATCATAATTACTATCACTCTGAAGCAAACCCATAGAGAATAACCCACAGATGGCCACAGTTTAGCAACTTTGCCTTCCCTACTTTTACACAGCGATAAGCAGATGTTTAGCTTCAGCGTTATGCTGGAAAATCTGTCAGCTGGTTGTTTGTCATGAAATCAGCATTTCTTTAAGAGCTTGCACACTGAAACATGATAAAGGAACATCCAAAACAGCAAGACCACAAACCAAAGACCCTCTCTCACAAAAGCCGATTTGATTGTGTATGTTGTGGTAAAATGATTTTATTAAAAAAAAAAAAAAAATTGCTTGTCAACTGTGTTTTAGCCAATCCTGAGCTGATTGAAGGTGAAGGTAAAGGTGTGTGTGTGTGTCTGTGTGAAAGACACGCTGGAGTTTGCAGTTTTATAACTTATGATTGCATTGTTCACTGGCTCCTTTCCTGAAGGAACTCTCTGTTTGTCCATCATCCCTGTTTTTCTTTGGTTTGACTCTCTGTGTATATGAGATGAGCTGCATGTGGACTTCGAGTGAATCAAGACTTTAGATAGTTGGATAGTTTGTGCAAGGGAAGAAATTATATATACAGTGGGTACGGAAAGTATTCAGACCCCCTTAAATTTTTCACTCTTTGTTATATTGCAGCCATTTGCTAAAATCATTTAAGTTAATTTTTTTTCCTCATTAATGTACACACAGCACCCCATATTGACAGAAAAACACAGAATTGTTGACATCTTTGCAGATTTATTAAAAAAGAAAAACTGAAAAATGCTCAGTATTTAGTAGAAGCACCCATTTGATCTAATACAGCCATGAGTCTTTTTGGGAAAGATGCAACAAGTTTTTCACACATGGATTTGGGGATCCTCTGCCATTCCTCCTTGCAATATATATATATATATATATATATATATATATATGTATATATTCCCTTTATTTGTACTTGCATTTAAAAATATTTCACAGTGAAAGCAAAAATCTGATATACCTTCCCTTTCTTTTCTTATAAACATATTAATATACATTTTAAACTAAACTTGTGTATTTTTATGTAATAAGCTGATAATGCATTTCATTTTTGTTCAGGTTCAGAACTGATGCCTAAAGCTCTCTCTACTCGAATCATCGGAGGAATCTGGTGGTTCTTCACCCTCATCATCATCTCCTCCTACACAGCGAATCTGGCCGCTTTTCTCACTGTAGAGAGGATGGATTCGCCCGTGGACTCAGCCGATGACCTGGCCAAACAGACCAAAATAGAGTACGGCGTAGTCAAAGATGGAGCAACCATGTCCTTCTTTAAGGTACAGCCCTCTGAAATGATCAAGATCTTTTAAAAGTCTGTAATTTTGACACATCGCAATGGCATTTCACTAAGGTCATATTCACTGTTTGTGATATATTTGACATGTTATTTATTTCTTGAAGCCTGACACAGGCTTTTTGTCACCAGTGTTGAGAACAACTATAGAATGTTAACAGAATATTTCTGAAAGACAGCTTCAGCGAACTTTAAAAAAAAAAAAAAGGAGCAACTTGTCTATTCTTGAGTGGTGCAGAAAGAAAAATTCAATACAATTCCACAAAATATATTTTTTTTAAGATTTTCCAGTTAAATCCTAATTCCCACTGTAAACGAAAATTCTCCCGTGCTCTCACTTCTCTTCCATGTTTGACGTTTTCCTTCATAATGATTTTTTTTATTCCAAAGTTTCAACTTTTGCCTGCAGGGTTTTACTTTGTTACGGCTTTGAGTTTTCACTCTCAGATGCTGTAGTGCCGAGCAAAGAAAAAAAACAAATATATATATATATAAATATATATAAATATA